>NC_086317.1:411600433-411900433 GCF_036172605.1 Pelobates fuscus | reverse complement strand
GGTCAAATACAAACACACAGGTAAATAATCAATAGGACGATAAGAAGAAAGGATATTGTAAGGATGGACAGGTTTGGAAAATGTATTGTATGTACAGGGCTGTATGAAACATAAAGCTACCCTGCATAGTGTGTTTGCTATAAGGTAGGCAAATCAGTGAGTTTTGTTTTAATGGCATATATAGTGGATGATTGACAAATCCCTCCTGCAACAGAAATGGTCCACGCTGTCATATATTCTTTGTTATGTGTCTCCTAAAAGTATAGTGACGTCCCATGTGTCTGCAAAAAACACTGAATATATGTGGTCACGTTCATAAGTATAACAAGAGGTTTGTTTGTTTTTTTCTGCTTTTTTTTATTTTTTTTTAATATGCAAATATACATTTTGTATTGGACTATAATATATATTTTTTAAATTAGCTATTGGTAGCTGCTCTCTCAAGAGACACTATAGTTCTCAGAACAACTACAGCTTAATGTACCATTTACATTGGTGCCTAGTAACACAGTCACTCACACGACCACTAGAGATGCTTCCTGTGTCAGTGCTGCATGCTCTGCAAGGAGACTCTGAATGTTCCCCATTCAGATGCATCGCTTTGAGGAGATGCTGTTTGGCGCAGTGCAGTGTTTTGCCACGCATGCACATTAGTCTCCCAGATCTTTCCTAAGGGAAAGCTCTGGATTGGCGGACATCATCAGCACTGATTATCTCAGCAACAGAGGCTGGGCCAGCCGCGGAGAAGAAGAAAAGGTGAGTAAAATCAGGGCTGGGTACCTAAACAGCCACATAGGTGTCAGGAATAAATTTTTATTCCTGAAACTATCGTGTTCCTTTAATCAAGTTGAAAGAATTCAAATATTTTCTAAAATGTATAGCAAAACATATGCACACACCCACCTAGATACCTAGATGTCACTTTTCCATATTAACCTATAACCTCTTTGTAAGACAAAGATGTATAGTTTAGGGTTGTACAGGATACATTAGTATCATCCCGATGAGAGATGGGCGAAAACAACCTACTGACCCGGGTACATAACCGAATAGGAATGCCAGATTGCTAAATTGTTTTGCATGAAGCATAAGGATGCTTCATACTATGTGGATATGCATGAAGAGAGCTCCTCGAAGTAAGTAGGTTTCATGTGCTGTTGTAGTCACAGTGGTTCCATTGGTATCCTTGCCACAATAAACAGAGTTCACTCTCACAGCACATGAATACTTTACTGCTGCTAAGAGATCTTTTCCTGCACTGTCTAAAAAAGTTATTAATATGTAACCTGCTAAATTATGACCGTTTGACAGCTCTAATATCATTTTAGTGCCCAGTCTCTGTATGCACTCTCTAAATTCAAACAGGGCGATTAAATCAGAGGGAATGCCAAGGCATGGATCCCAAAATGTACAGTCCTTGCACAGTAACCCAGGTTGCCCTGATAGCCATGTTAGCTTCTACAATGTGGTGTTCATTTTGTCCAATACCTAACTGCAATTTTACATTTTAAGCTTTACTGATTATGTGACATATCCGGCACACACTGTAATCATTTTGGAGCTCCAGAGAATTCTCCAGTCCTAATGCACTCAAATTTGTTGGGATGAGTTCAATGCAATGCACAACACATGTACATTTCCCGAATAAAACAGACAGACAGTATAGAGCAAACACGCAAATAGACACAAAGCCTAACTGGGCATAATCAGGTGCACATGCAGTGTGATTCCGGGGTGATGGTGCAAAGGGACATGCTATGTTCTTTTTCAACCCTGCTTTGCTTGTAGGTGGGGGTAGGGATAGTGGGTGGGGGCTAATGCTTTTAGTAGATTAGTTTCTCAGGAAACTTGTCCAAATCTTGATAAGTGGCCACAGCTGGAAGAGCAATTACTAAATTAACCCCATTTTTGCTAAGGAAACCAGCCAAGGCATACTCCTATATTGCAGCACTGAGCCAGTTCTAGATTTACTGGGCCTTAGGGGTGCCACATCAACATTTTAATCATAATAAAAATGTATACTCAAGGGCTGTTATTTATATAAATTGTGGACAATCTGCGGTCTACCTTTTACCTAATGGAAACATTAGCCTGATGTACGTCAGAAGAAACAGAAGGATAAAGGGTCTGTGTTCAAAAATATACGCAACAATATAATCTGTATAAACACGTGTAATTTACAGAATGGCTCTTTAGAGAGAGAAAGGTGACACTAACAGGGTTATCCACAAAATCATGAATATTTATGAAGTCACCTAGGATTTACAAATTTAAAGCCAAAGCAGCTGAGCCGGAAACATTGCTGACTTGAAGAATGTTCCAGTTTGGTGGGTTTGGCCTAAGTTCTGCAATCCTCTTGTCGATTCTCCACAATTCCCAATTTAGTGAATTATTTCAACAATCTAATTCACTAAACTCCAAATTGTAGTAAATTGAAATCAGCTCAGCTACAGACAAAATTTGAATTTACTACAATTTGAGGTTTAGTGTAAGTCACATGCAGAAAGGTGTGGCTAGGGCTGCATAAACACAATTATTTAACTCCTAAATGGCAGAGAATTGAGCAGTAAGACTGCAGGGGCATGATCTATACACCAACACTGCTTCATTAAGCTAAAGTTGTTTTGGTTCCTATAGTGGCCCTTTAAATATGAAATTTAGTATACATTGTCGACAATCACCACTTTAGCAAAACATCTGGAATCCGCAATCAAGAAACTTGGAAGAGATTTATCAATGCAACCAAGTGCTAATCTGGGTAGAAAGTGCTAAATATAGAAGTACATTCTATATTGGTTTCCATAGTGGCTGGTTTTTATTTTGCACTTTGCTCCAGAATTGGCCTTCATTTTTCTCTTGCTAAATCTGCTTTAAAACAACCTCTGGCATTAAAAATAGTAATTCTATGTGCAGCCACATTCATAAAGATTACAGCTCATATATTTCTTCAAACCAATTCGTTGGGGACTAGAGACTGGTGTGTGAAGGTACCCCCTATAGCCCACCCAGAGGGATAAAAATCTGCTAAAATGAGATAATATATTCCCTTGCTGCTGCACTGACATTTCTTCTGCAGTTTTATTTTTGGTAACTTTCCAGCAACATACTAGAATCTTCTGATCATATTATCTGTTATTTCAAACAATCTCTAAAGAGATCTACAGTACATCTTTTAACTGATATTCCTACTTTGTTCAAAGACTTTTGATTAGGAGAGGTATAAATAAATCACAGCATTGCCAAAGTCTAAATTGAAGTAGAAATGTAGTATGTCGGTATATAAAGATCTAAAACTGTATATCACCTTTTAACCTACATTTTTTTTTATTACATTGTTTTCAATATAATTGTATATTTCTGCTGACAAAATTATATATATATATAAAACATTTTTTTCTAAACTGGAAAAGCAGCATGAATTTCAAATTGTATTCCAAATACGCTGAATGCTAAAACAGAAACATAACTGACTTGGACATTTTTTTACGATTTATCTATTTCGATCCAAAATTTAAAATTCTAAATTGACTTTGAATTGCTGGCAGTTCACTCTTTAGTAAAAAACCATCTTCATCTCTCAATTTTGAAAATTGTCTTTTGTGCTCCAATAGTAGCTCTTCTACCTGTCTGGTCTAAACCATAAAACGATGCATTTTTATAGTAGGTCATTATGAGATGAAAAAGATGAAAAGCACCTTTTTTTGTAGTTGTTGTTAAGTACTGCCTCTCCCTTTGCTCACATGGTAGCATCTCTGGGAACGAGTATTTAAATGCCAGTTGGGAGGATATCCCAATCAGAGTCTATCCAGTCACTGGTTTGCCATAGAACAACCATCCGTACCAAGGAATTGTAATTTCCGACAAATCATTTTTTCTTTACACTGGTACACTGGTAAACCTTTGTGATACATTTATCTAAGAGGCTGGTTGCTTAACAGACTTCACATTTTGTGTCTCAGTATCTTACCAATGTCTACGGAGAATCTACTGTCGTTGTTGGGCAAAGAAAACAGTGGGACTACATAATGCACATAATTTGAATGCTGCTGCTTTCTTCTTGAATAAAATAACTGCTTTATTGATTTTTCCTAACGTTTAAATAATGCACATCCTAGCATTAAGACTATGCATCATTCAACAAAGAACTAAGGGAAAAAGAACCAGTTCACTTAGTGTCACAAGAAACCACGTTAAAACCCATTAGAGAGCAAACTCATAAACCGTAAGAGGCCCCTATTTTCCATAATATGCCTTGGCATAATATTTACTTTTGTCTTATTCACATGACAACAATTACATTTACCGTCAAGTGGAATATTGACATAAAACATTGTGTAAATTATATCTCCAGGGAGTTGAAACAGATTGAAACAACTATGGTTGGCCTTAGTCAAACTGAAAAAAAACAAATTGTTACTAGAGTATAAAAAAAAACCTGTATACTATATTACCACCCATGGAATGTAACTACGGAATGCCAGTAATTGCAGTACACTGTGCCACCACCTTGATCATGGGTCTACGGCAATATGGAAGATACTATACGATGTATCACAACTGTGGCCATTTTATTTTTTAAAGCTTGCTAAAATGGGGTCGAAGCCAAGTGCATGCTGGGAAAACTTGACTCCAAAATTTTACTGCCAAGTATTCATTTACTTCAATGGAAAATTCAGATCATGGTGGGTGGTGCATGAGTGAAACAAATGTCTGTAAGTCAGCACACAAACTCAACAATTTAGAAAGGCTGTAAATGCACTTCAAAATGGTCTTGGAATAGTCCAGTGTGACATTTGATTGAGGTGAGTTGTGGTGCATGAACAGGAGTACAACAGTGATTTGGTTCCTGTTCTTGTCTTGTCAGGCATGTGTCAAAAAAATATGTCAGGGGCCCTGAGGGTAGAGGTAAACAAATCTACCACACTCGCTCTATCCTACTGTGTTCTACTATCTATCTTAACTATAGCACACATGTTAAAATATAGAAACCCCCCAAATGACAGGTGTTGCATGCCATGGTTTTAGATGCTACGTTTTGGTGAGTATTTAATGTAATAAAGCACCAGTAATACACAATGTTTAGATCCACCATAGTCAATTTGCATGTTTTTGAATAAGCCTAAAGTTTTCATGAAAAAATTTACAAGCAAAACAATTCAGTCCTTCCCAGAAAGCATGCTAGGATTTGCTGCTAGTAAAACTGAGTGCATAATGCTCAGCGTTTTCTCAGTTACAGGCACACTCCAAGCACCACAACCACTACTGTTCACTGCAGTGGTTATGGTACCAGGAGTTTCCTGGTGTGGTACCATAGGGAGATGTCAAACTGTCTTAGCATGGCGCATCACATCCAGTCTCCTCCGACAGGAGAAACCAGTTGTCACTGTAAAACAAAGCAGAACTGCAATCATTGGCTGAGAATGTAGGCCGATCACTGTCAGCCAATCACTGCAGTCCTCTATCTCTTCTGCTTTGCTCTAAAGTAAATAATATATGGTTTCTCCTGATAGAGAAGGCCAGATGTGGCAGATGTGCTGGTGGGACCCAGATGAGTTGTCAAACCATGCTAGAACACTATGGCCACGCACTCTTGGCACCATAATCACTACAGCAGGCTGAAGTAGTTTTGCTGTTTGGAGTGTTTCTTTCACAATATAATTAAAAGCTATTCTGCTTATGGAGCAAAAAGTAAGAACTGATACTTCACCATATTAGAGTCCACCTGTTTCAGCTATTTGTGAAGGATTCTCTTGAATTATAATTTTAGGTTTTGGGATTGTATTATCCTAAAACTGTTAACTTGCAACCAAGAATTAAATTGCATTGTGTATTCACTTTACCATGGCTTTCTCTTCCCCAGTTTACAATCTGTTACATCAACCGTTGCCTCAAACATTAAATAACTTACTACCCACAGTATACAGGCAGCCAAACACATACTTACCTCAAACTAAAAATGCCTTATGTGAAGATTACTAATATTGGAAACTACAGCTGTTGTTGATTACGTTTTCCATGAAGCTCATCTTAAAAAATCCCTAATCAGATGGAGAATAAGCTAAAAGAGTCCACATTTAATCATTGCATGACACTGGCATGCAGTTTAGCTGCAGTGTCTAAGAATCACACTGAAGTGAATAGCTCATGTTGAATATTGTCTGTCACTCACCTTTGCTGTCAGTGTCGCTCTCTGTGACGCTGGGTACCGGACTGATCATCGGAGTGGTTCTGTCTCCATCCTGTCCTCCCTCTTTCTTTCGGGTCTTGGCATTTTCTATTCCCTTCACTCTCCGAGCATGCCGATTCCCTTTGTAATGTGCCTCCGCTTGGTTCTGCAGGGAGAGAAGACATTCAGTTGATTGGTCAAGCTTTCATAGTAATGTAGGCACCACTAAAATATCACATTCTCCTAGTAAACACAAAAAAACACCTTGAGAACTGTGCTGTGTGCCTTTTACATACCATGTTGCTGAAACAAGCATTATTGTCTGCACGTGTTGTCCTATCTAGTTCTCTGTGTTTCTGTGCTGTCCAACTATCACTCCCTGTGAAATCATAAATGGCTCTGCCTTGTGACAAGAAGCATTTGGTAGCAGCAGGAGGGTGTGTATTTTGGGGAGGGGGGGGGGGGTTGTTATTTAAATATGAATCTTAAATCTGCCATGATTTCTCTTGCAGCAGTGACTCATTTGTTTCAGAAGGGAGCTTAGTGCTTGTTAAAAATATAAAGGAAAAAAAATGTATATTGCCACAAGCAATGTCATAGACAGGGTTACATGAAGAAGATCTGAGGACAATCCATAATTATAAATCTAAGGGGTCACATTTTAGGTATTTGTCCTACATAAACACTGCTACCTCAATCATATTATGCATCAATAAGACATATTGAAACAAGCCACGTGCCCCCATGCCTGCATGCTGTCCAGTACTCAAACAGTTGTGGACAACTGCAAAACTACTCAATGCAAACTGCATGGTGCAGTTATGATAAATGATCTTGGCTTTTAGCATTGGAACTGCTAACAAAAGTGGCTAGAAGGAATATTGGATAGGCTTTCCTTTCAATGTCATATGCTATGACATGAACACTGTATAACTAAAGCAGGTGAACTGGATGTGGACAACTTATAAACAAACATCTTATTCCAAAATCCAAAATGGTCTCCTCATAACATCCCGTCAGAAGGGTTACCACTAGATAAATGATAGTGATGCGTAATCTTGACTACTAGATGTTTGTAAACTACATTTCCCACAATACTGGTTGTTACCACAGGAGATGTAGGTTACTATGATATTAGAGAAAAAAAAGTAGCAAGAGAGGTGAGAACGGACAACAGCTCAATTAGCCTGCTCAGATCTAAAGCTGGTTTTAGCTCATCTTGTGCCATTACAGAGAGAACATATCTGAAGCATATCAGACTGGTCCCACCCGTACGGGTAATCCAGATCCAAAATGCCAGCAAGTTCCCTCTGCACGAGAGATACAGCAACTCCAGATGATCGTTTCAACCTTGTAAGGTATCATCAGTGAGGTATAGCCAATGGCCACTAGGCACCATGACCAAGGGGTCCATGTCTGGATTGCCCTTTAAACTCTCTTGCTACTTGGTTTTCTCTCCTTAAGTCTCCTACTATGATATTAGAACACCTATGTCCCCCAAATGAGGATACTGGGGGCTAATAGCATTTTCATTGATTTTCCATTTATGTTGGTTGTGACATATATTCCCTATGTGATCAGGGTATGTGACCAGATAGTGTGTTTTTTTTTTCTCTATTTTCCTTGATCACAAACTTTCAGCAAGTATTGGAGTTACCTGCCTTGGTACAAAAAACAAAAACAAAAAAACAACAACTGTGATTCTACAAATGTTGGTGATGTAAGTTGGTAAAAATCACATTGAATCACTTCAGAATTCCAACTATTTATACACTTTCATATTCAACATATAGAGTTGAGGCGTATGTTGTAACAAGACCGAAGTCAACAATATTCAGTTCATTTAGAAAACATTACAAAACTCTATCGCTGTGGAAGCAATAGTGCTTCTTGCTCTGTTTTATTTCTGTACTTTGATGACATGTAGGAATGTATTCCATCAAACGACCCAGTCAAACTAATGACTGTTGCTTTTAAAGATGGAATATTCAGGGTTTGTGCTCACCTTTGTTCTTACAACACGGGATTAAGTGAACTCACTTTGTTGTAAGTATGTTCGTTATTATGAACTGTATTATTTGGTAAGCATTGGGTTTATTCCTGAACACAGTGACTGTGTGTCTACACTTTATCAGAGGTCATTGTGGCTTAAGAACCTTTTATTTATGAAACAGTGTCACAGTGGAACCTTGTCATTGGACTTATCATATCTCCTGATTTCAGTGAAAAGACAGAGAAGCAATTTTCTACTAAGAGGTACATAAGATGCGCTGGCAATATGCTTTCAATTTGTAATTCAACAACTGAAAACAAAAAAAGGAGGCAGTTAAGCAATGGACGGTCCTGCTTTTTATATTTGTCTGAGAACACCAGCTAAATTGATGAAAGCTATGTATAAATATACACAATTCGTATTACACAGCCATGTTACGATACTGCTGCCCAGCCCATGTGTTCCCTAGTAAGGCTTAATAGGTGTGTACTGGTTTAGAAAAATACCCCTCTCTGTCCCAGACCTTTTCTTACCTGAAGCTGAAGGAAGCAAGGTGAATTGTTGGTGTAGGACCCACCTAGGAGGTTTGCCTTGACGTGGCAAGTGGGCTTACACTCAAGTGGCCACTGGAGAGATACTAAAAACCCTCTAGTTATTTAAATGTGCATAGGAATTTGGAAAAGCACACAAGTAACTATTTTCTTTTGTTTTAAACAAAGCTCTGTAAAAATGCTTTTTGGCTGCACTTTCAAGAACTATGGTATAAACTATTTTATCTTTACTGGCCTCTTGACATTGATGTCTGCCTTTCTGTCCATGCACATGCTATAAAATATTTCAGCAAGGACTTGTGAAAGAGAGCTGTTTATACATCAACTTCATGTTGTAGATTCCTTTATATACACAAGTCATTAATCCTATGTACACATACAGAAATATATGCAGTGTTCAGATCATGCAACATGGTCATATTCCACAAACATAAGCACAGCTTGTGCACTTGCCAGACTCCAAAAGCATTTCAGATGTGCACAGACATTTCTGGCCTTAGTAAGGTGTTGAGTGAGCTTATATGCTGGGCTAAAACCATATCATATGTCATTTCTGGCTACCCACCCAGTTATTGCAGGGATCAGATTTACACGTTAACTGCACTCTTATAGACTGCCTTCCTTCAAAACTTGTTGATAACATGCCTTGGTGCCATTGTGGCCTCTTATAAATCGGTCTTTTTTTTGTAAAAATAAAAATAACAAATAAAATATATATATATATATATATATATATATTTACACATGTAAATATAATATAATATTGAGACGAGATCCTTCCCACTATTGGAACTGTTGCTCACTGTATATTTTTTTTTTAATTCTATGTAATTTTAGAGATTGTTCATAAAAATCCCACAAAATCAACAGATAATTAAGTCGAAACATCTGGCACCAACAATCGTTCCACAATCAAAGTCACTTCGTTAATATTTCTGCCTCATTCTGATGTTTGGTATGAACGAGAATGGAACATCTTGATCATGTGAATCTGCTTTTAAGCATGGAGCTCTTGCCACAAGATTCGTTAAGTAGACATTGGCATCAACGAGCAAATGTACAGAAAAGTGTAAAATGACCATTAAAGCAGTTCTGCCTTTTTTTTGTTTTTTAAATAAGCCCTTTTTTGTTCCTCTATTTCTCCTTTTTATTTGATGTGCAATTCACCTTTTTTTTTTCACTAATAGAAAAAATTATGATTTTATTTTTCTTATTAGGAGCTTGATTTTTTTGCAATGTGTGGAGCTTAAAGGGACACTACTGTCACCTGAACAGCTACAGCTTATTGTATTTGCTGATTGGCCAGGGCTGTGTTTGACTTCTGCTGGCTCTGCCCCTGATCTGCCTCCTTGACACTCTCAGCCAATCCAATGCATTCCCATGGAAAAGCATTGTGATTGGCTCAGATCATCAATCATCAATTCTGATGATGTCAGCTAAAGAGGCCGATCAGGGGCAGAGCCAGCAGTAGACCAAGGACTGCAACTAACTATCTCTAAATATATATATCTCTAAAGTGATAAAACATCTGGGTTGCAGATTCCAGACCTTACATGGTTGATTTGCAATTTGGTAAATGTTATACTGGCCTGGGTCTACAAAACGTGAGAATTTTAGCTGATCCCCCACACCAGTTGTAATTAGGTACAGGCACATTTGTGTTTTGCTACACCCTTTCATTGTAATGAAACAGAACAGCTAACAATGTCACTTGACTTTGTCCTAATAAGAGTGAAATAATCCTTCTTGCTTAAATAATTCGATATTATGAAATAAAATGATACTAAGATCTAGTATGAGAGTGGCAACAAATTAAAAATGCAGACAAGGCAGTGTCAGTGTTCGGACCTTGATTTTTCTTTTAATTTAAAAAAGTCATAAAAGTTTAATAGGGTCACAAAGAAAATCAATTTAAAGATAAAGCAATAAACAAATATATGAGGTGGATCGGAAAGTAAGGTCAATATAGGGGTTATAGACAAACTTGAAATAAATCATTCAGTATAATAGGTGTGGAAAAACAATTGATGTGAATTAGAAATTGGCAATTGTTTTTTACCCCAGAACAAAAAGTAAATAAAAGGCTTTTACTGCAGTGAAAAGCACGGGTCATAAAAACAGTAATCTTTTACGCCATACTATTTGTTAACACAAGCAGACATTTTATACAAAAATGATGCAGACAAAGACATTTTTTTTTATATTTTCTCTTTTATTTTTCCAAGTATTATGACAAAAATAGGTGCAGATCTATGAATGCAGCTTTAAAGAGGAAAAACAAATGTAAAAAAATCAAGTGTCCTTTCGCCAATTTCTACAACAAAAACAGACATGGAGGCGCAGCAGACTGTGGGAGAAGAAATGAGAAAAACAAAGAAGAAAAGTTATGGCTACAAAAAAAAACAAAATAAAAGGAGCAGAAAGTAACAGATCGAGAGCAGAAGGAGAGAGCAGTCTCTCCCTTTTGGCTGCCATTGAGTCGACATACGCTTAATATCTCCCCACGCCGCCTCAGTACAGTGTTTAGATAACTGGGGATTAACAGGAAGTCGCCTCTGAAAAAATTCTTGGACGGCCTTATCCACAACACACCAGCAGTCTCCTGAGGCAGAGGGGAATCTGTCAAGCTCCTCACTGCCAGAAATACTACAGGCCCAACTTAAGAGGAAGGGATGAAATTTGCTGATTTGAAGCAATCAACTTTTAATCAAGATGATAATTAGATTATATAGCTTCCATATGAAAATGCCTTTAATTACATCTGCGGTAATAAAGCTGTGGGTTTGATTGCTAATCAGGAATTATGGTCGCATAAGGATGTGGTGTTAATGGGTGTTGGTCCAAGTCTTTAACACCCTCCAGTCCTGACAGTTATCTACTACAATTAAGCTGTCATACAATGGCAAATTAAATATATTTTCTTTTCTTTTGACAAAGTTTTTCCATGACGCATTAAAGAGTCCTGAGAAATTCCACAGATTGGGGTTTTATGAACTCATGGACAACGCAACAAGCACATCCCCGTTCTGAGCAGTCTTGACATTTCAGTATTTGAGCTCATGATTAAAACGGATCCTCATATTTTCCTTTCGTGTATGAATGTATTTCCATGTAGAATTCTGTGAAAGCAATACACAGTTACATCTGCCTGGAGAAGTGCAAAAAACACCCAGATAATTCCTCTTTCCATTCTCAAATTGAGCTGCTTATAAAGAACGTGATATACCAAAAATCTGAGCATATGTACAATATTTCAACCTATATAGGCGTCATCTGCCATTCACGTCGCTCCCAAGCTTGTTCTGCCGTGCAATCTGGCAGAAAACGATTTAACCCCTACAGAATCAAATGTTACACATTGCTGCCATCACAATCTGTGCCCTGGAGACCTAATGCCAGTATGAAATATCCTGCTTATTTAGCTTTATCAGGTTTATACAATCCTTTAGTTGTTAGTTTAGTGAGTTTGATTTTAAAATAGAAACAGATTGTTATGATGACATGGACCACCTGCTCTGAGGGGCTAAACCAGATATATTATCATCATGAATTTAAGCATTTTGTAACTCGTTCTACTGACTCGTGGCAGCTGGAGGAATTAACCAATCACAACTGCTAAGCACATGGCAAGTAAATCACCTTCATTTAGGAAGCTACTTACGAAATGCCACCCAATAGAGGAACTCCCTTGCAATAACACTTTAGAAATAGAATTTGTAAAATGAGTTAACTTTTGGGGTGACAAATGACTGCACAATGGTTTTCCAAGCAATGCTTTGTTGACCTTCTGATGCTGGAAGGGTTAAATAATGATTCAGATTTTATATTTAGCCATGAATTTTGTGCAGTAGGCATGAATTCACACTTTTAGTGATACTCATCAGAAGTTTAACACAGTATTTGACACTGTAACAGATGGGCTGATGGGTAATGTGGGATCTAATTAATACAGGCTTTACAGTCTTCTTGCAGATACACGCAAACTGGTTATATTTATATCAATGGAAGAGCCTTGTTATTTTGCTGTAACAGAGTTGCGAAATAGGATAATTTTAGCAGTGGGGCAGAAATAGAATTAGCTTGGGATGCATACACTAATCTTGCTGTCTTTCAATAGCACTCAGCAGGATATTGGATAACCTATTGTCAGCTCAATATTCAGAGGTCAAGTACTATTGAACGTTAGTTGTGCTTGATTCCAAGTGCTCTCTCATTTGGAACAAGTGGGAAAAGCTCTTTAAATTCAGTTTTTACAGGTTCATAGCAGCAGAAAGCACAGTAAAGCATTTACACACATTATATATAGCATAACCGTAGGGCTAAGTCCTGTTGAAGGATACTTGAGCTCGATTTCAAGGGCTCACTCATTTGAAACAAATGAGGGGAAGTTTTTCAGTTTAGTTTTCTAAAAAGTTCATATCAGAAAGAAAATGTACAACAAGGTCTATGCAACATGAAAATGTACAACAAGGTCTATGCGATATGTTGTTTCGTCCGGTTCTTATGATATTATATTCCCAATAGAAATATTGTTATGAAATCTATGGGTGTATAAATTGTGGGTGTTGCGTTCTAGGGTGCATGTAACTCTGGATATGCAATCCAGTAAATACGAAAGTAAAAAGAAAAACCATAACTGGTCCAGCATTCCTGAATTCAGAGCTCTCCTTCGTGTGCCCGTCTTAATAAAGTTCTGAATATAGGAGTGCTGAATTGTTTGGTTTCCTTCACTTGTTGACAGAAGCAGAGTCACAGTCCTATCTGGCAAGAGTTTGGACTATAATCCCATTGATGGACCATAGGTCACCAGGTTTGACCCACATGAATGGTCAGACATTTAGGTCAAACTGTGTGGCACAACTCCTATCTGTAGACCTTCTAATCAGACCTTCTTTTTAAATTTACTTTGTGTTGTTTTGAATCCCATTAGTTGTCAGTGACACCGCAGGTTTGTCTGGAAACATTGGCAGTGCTGAGGTTAGAATTACATAAACTGGTTTTAGATCACACCCAATCAATCTCTGGGACAGAAATCCCTCTTTCATCCTGAAGCTTTGGTAGATAAAGCTATGGTTTACTGATACAAATGTAGGCTCCATTGGGAAATGTAAGATTTTTCATTGATGACATCTTGAAATGGCAAACTTTTCACCTCTAAGTAAATTTTTCCTTTTAAATGCTATCTGGCAATTTTTACCAGTTAATGAAAATGATGAATTGCTGCTTTGGTGCGTTATGGTGTACTCATCACAATAATCTACCCAGTATGGGTATATACCACTTTATCATATAGCAAGGGGAAATTAATACACAATTCAAATGGAAGAAGTGTTGCTATGTATTCTGTCAGTGAAAGCGTGTGTGCCAATGACTGTGTTACTGTCAGTGAGTGTATGTCAGTGTACGCGTACCAGTGAGAGCACAAGGGAGGCCTTTCTTTGATTCTTGCACCGGGGCCCTGAAATTATAGTTATGCCCCTGGACCTGCTTCCCCTTAAACTGTAACGCACTGCTCCCAAGATGCAATGTTATTAGCAACACAAGCAGAGTAAAGATTGAGATAATTCGAATTGATGATCTCAGCCAATCAAATATTTCCCCTATATAAAAGCATTGGATTGGTTGAGCTCCCAAATTCTGATGATGTCAGCCAAGGAGGCGGATCACAGGCGGACTTGACCCGCACTGGAATAAAGGTTAGTTTTTACTGTATTTAAGAGTAGAAAAGGAGAGGGCAGGGGGTTAGATTGTTGTTGTGTTTAACAGTATAAGGTCAGGAATACATGTTTATGATCACATAGTGTTCCCTTAAATGTGTACTGCCACCTGCAAAATATTATGAGTTTTTAGCATGTGATAGTGTCTGTGTATCCCAAGGTGAGGATGTTATGGAAATAAGTTTTTATTAATAAAAAAAAGCTACAAAAAAAAACAAAAAACACTGTAACAAGTCACCCTCCGCCCACTTTTTCCCAAAGCTACTTCTTTTTTCCTCTGCGGTAGTGCTGGGAGGAAATTATCTTGTCATGAAATTAGTGTCTTTAGTGTCATGAAATTTAGTAGTTTCAAGTTATATGCTCTTAATTTTTTCCTACAAATCTGGTTTTAAAAATTGAAGTTGACAATTTTTGTTGTTCATTTTTTTTTGTGTAGGAAGTAGGCCCCGGGTGCAAGAATCAAAGTAGCTGGTCTTGCCTTTGGCACAAAATAGTTTAAAGGACCACTATAGTGCCAGGAAAACATACTCGTTTTCCTGGCACTATAGTGCCCTGAGTGTGCCCCCACCCTCAGGGTCCCCCTCCCGCCGGGCTCTGGTGTGAGGAAGGGGTTAAACTTACCTCTTTCTCCAGAGGTCCTAGAGGGACCTGGCACCCAGACCACTTCATTAAGCTGAAGTGGTCTGGGTGCCTAGAGTGGTCCTTTAACACTGGCCCTGGGGACAGCCAGTAAATTAATGTAACCCTTGTATGTCCGCAGAGTGTACTACTGAAGGAATACTGAGAATGTACAGCATTTTTGTACGCTCAGGGCTGCTTGGGAGACAAAGCTGCCCACAACATGGAAATGCTGTGGGGTTAGGTAACTTTTCTGCTTACTTTGCTTTGTTCTCCTGCAAAAGCGTTACTGGAGTAATGGAACAAGGAGCTCTCAACCACAGAGAAGTGTCACTGCCACTTTAAATTATAATTAAATCAGTGTAAAGAAAGCAGAGCCAAAAAACAGGCTGCTAGCTCTTACGTGACTAACACTACATAATATCCATCAGCCACTTGCATTATTTGCGGCTAGAAAGAGTTTAGCAGATACAGGCTGGAAGTTGGAACCCATTTTAGCCTATACCTCTTGTGAGGTTTTAAATTAAGGCCTATGCTGCTTTTAAAGCCTATAATTGTGAATTACATTTATCCTTCCAAACCCAGAAACCAGCAGGAAATTAAAACAACGAAGAAAAAAAAAAAGGCTTTGGCCTACACCCAAAATGTTTAAACGCACTTTCAGTGGTGTCTATAGAACAGTCAGTATAACATATAATTCAGTACAGTCTGAGCTTCAATGTACATGGACTGCTGAAATAAAAAAATAAAAAATAGAAATGATAATAGAGAAAATGGAATTTAATGAATATACACTATATATATATATTTCCCAGGTCAATACAATGAGTGACATTGAGTTAGGTAATACAAACATTTATCCCTCAGTACACAATTAAAAACAAGAGCAAATATGAATGCATGCTAATAAAAAGGGTCTGTTACTTTTGATGTCACTGTGGGGATTTGAATAAGAACTATACGTACTACTCCACCAATATGTGACATTTAGAGAAATCTCTTCACTAGGAATACTATGAGTGTTTGCAATTTGTGTGTTCAATGACCTCTGTCACTATGACAATACCATTCAATTCAATAACGATTGCAAGAGGTTCTAGGAAAGAACAGATGTGGAGGAATTCTTTATCAGAAAGTATTCTGGTTTACAGACCCGGAGGAATGCTTTTAAGGCCTCTATGTCAGTAAAAAAAAAAAAAAAATTGCTGAAGGAACCAAGTACATTTGCATAGAATATTACACGATTATGTACAGGAAATGGTCTTTTAAATGTTCTGAGCGAAATGTATCTTCATTAAACACCTCCACCACTGCATTTCATTGTATAAAACAGGGCAGCTCGACACAGAATGGAATGCAGCACAGCGGCAACAGTATAATTATATCTAATACGTATGAGAACAGCTTGGAACTTTCTAAATTAAATTAATTGGTCAGGATAGAAAACCCTGAATAGAAGATATAGACTGAACCAAACAAAATGGACGAGTTGCCTGACGAACATGAACTTGTAGCTCAGTACCAACTGGAGGACCACAGACTGCCTGTTTTGTTACAGACTTAGAATTTTTCTTAGTAGATCCATTTCCTCTCTTGTTGTGATATATATATAAACGATACAGCCTATCTGTCCCAAATTTGGTAGGACCTAACAGTAATGTTCCCCGCCACCCCGTCCTTGGCTGGTGTTCTGATGTCCAACGTCTGTGGACAACTGACACACAGGGTGAGCATATCATTAAATGAACTCATACAGTGCTCCACTAATAAAGAGCATTTGACCTATGGAAAAAGAGTATTTGGCATTTAGCACTTTAGGGTTTGATGGAAAATATGACTTAATGTTTCTTCCAAGACCTTGAGAACCATAATACATCTAGGCCTTCATGTAAAAAATTATTAACAGGTGTTTTCAGATACTGACTCTCCGACTTTCGATGAACTATATATCTTATAAACCTCAGCTAGCCACTCTCTGTGTTGTGGGGTGCTAGAGAATCGCGTTTTTACCTGCTAAGAGCTGGAGATCTGTTATTTGGGAAACTAGGAGCAATGGGCTTCTTAAAATGGGCCGCAGGCTTGGGATGTGTAAGATGCTAGCCATATGTAGACTGTTCTTCAGTTCTTTTGTTAAGCCTTAATTTAGAACGACTGACATTTTTCTAAATATATCTGGGATTAGACTAGTGCCTTTTATTAAACACAGAAAGATACATTTATCAAGGTAATCTATGGGCGATTCGGGGGCACACTGGTAAATGTTCACAGACATTCTATTGGTTTCATGGTATTTAGGTACTCCTGTGCCCCAGAATTATGCCAACTTAGCTCTGATGAATATGACCTGAAGCACGGGACCCAGCAGTCCTATAAGCGTGATATATACTTGCAATAATATACTGCCTCATGACTACTGGCAGATAACAAAAGATGTTTTACGATGAATAATGGATTTACTACACATCACATGAAAAAAATGTGGACTCGCTTGCTAGATAACATTCCAGAGGCCATATGCATTCTCTGGGGTACAATGTATCTATTACACAGTTCTTTTCTTTCATTAGTTCTCACAGAAAAGTATGTGTGTGCTTTAGAAAGGGAGAAAACGTTGGACATCAAAGTTTATAACAGAGATGTTAAAGACCTTAAGCAAATCTACCATATTTCTAATTCCCCCCTCTTTAATTTAGCAGATTTTTACAGATTTTTATTCTTGCCCGTCAGAAGCTACCTTACCCTCGAAGGGAACACTAGTGTGTAAATCCTGCCTAAATGTTAATGACCTGGGGTTATTTACCTTATTATTCCCCATCCAATGGGATTCAGTAAACTCAGAATAACAATGCAAATCTGACCATGATGTACCTGGTACATTGATTTATCCATAGTAATTATATATTTATACAAAAAGAATTACCAAAAATGGGGGAATATTTCAGTCTCACATATTATTGCAGGGAAAAATAATTTTCTCATTCCTGAATCCTAATATCCTTTAAGTGATTGCACAAGTACATAAGCAGAGCCCTCCATCCCGCATCACTTCATCTCACCACTGGAAGATAAGTGCAGGGGAAATGCAAATGCTCAATCAACTTGCTCTATGAGAATTCACTAGGGAAGGTTTAAGTACAGTGCACCCGCTAACTTAGACATAAATCGACATAAAAGGAAAAAGGATGGTACATAGTAGGGATAGACCTATTATCAGTTCCGCAAACTATTAGAGCCGATATTCAGCATGTTTCAGATTATTGGTATTAGTCTTGTAATTTACTGATATTACCGATAACTTACTCACTTCTCCCAGTCGCTGCATGTCGTCTTCAGCCAGCATCCAGAAACTCCAGCAGCCAGCCAATGGGGACCACGTCTCAACCTCCCTTCACCCCTCTCTGTGAGTCCCCTCATGCGGAGCTCAACAGAAGGCAGGGAGGTGCAACAGTGAACAATCTCCTGGGCTGACTGAGAGTGATAGGAGTTTGACTGTTGCCAGCAAGTACACTCCTATCAGTAGCAGCACTGTACATGCTGGTATCTCACTGATCCCGGTATGTACTGGATATCTGAGAGGGATGTGAGTGTGATTGCTGTCAGCATGTTCTGTTACAACCAGATTTGTTTAAAACTATGTTTCTTTTTCAAATATCGGAACCAGTTATATGCAATCGGCTAGAAAGGCAACCGATAACCTGCATCGGCTATGGAAAAATTATATTGGTGAATCCCTAGTATATGGACCATCTTATGTACGCACATGTCCCTTTCATGTCTATGGTAGCAACAGGATTGCCTGGGAGTCTTAGCCTCCCCTGCATTTTTGTTTCTGAAGTTAATGTATTTTTCGCCGGAAGGGGAGGACTGGACCTGAAGGAAAGTTTCAAGAAACTGACATTTGTTTATTTGTTTAACAGAAATTGGCTTTATTATCTTAATAAAAGTCTTTTTTTTTACAAGTTGGATGGTCCCTTTATGTAAATATTCTGTACTGATGCTTTGAAAAGCTTAAGAAGGTTCAACCAGGAATACTTAAAATGTGTGTTTTTATTTGAAAGTGTAAGACAGCAGTATTAAGGAAATGTAACCATACAATATATTATAGCTGATTTAATAAGAGACCAGCTGCGCACTGCTCAACATCCTTACTGGCGAGCGTAAATATTACTCTGGTCCTCTCTGAATTTTTTGTCCTCAGAATTTGCAGCTGTGGATGGGAAATAAATACAAAAGCTCTCCCAGGGGTTTCCACCGCCCACTTTACAACCCTCCCATTCCCTCCCTCAGCTGGGTGCTGGGAGCTGAGATATCATTTGAAGAGACCCAGCTGTTCAGACAGCTGTTCCAAATGCAGGACAGTTAACTAAAGCTAGCAGAGACTGATTAGACGTGAAGCAATCAGACAGAGATATAGGTCGTTCGCAATTAATTTCTATTGCGCTTTCTGATCACTATGGATAATAGCTGTGATTAATCCCTTGCAAACAAACAAGTCGAAACGCATGTCACTAGCCTTTTCTGCCCTTATGTAAGTTATGTAACTAGGCAACTCTAGAAGTTGTGGACCACATATCCCCTAATGCTTTGTCAGCATTATGACTGTAAGAGCATTATGGGAGATGTAGTCCACAACATCTGGAGTGACGAAGGGTGACCACCCCTGCGGTATACCAGTGCTTACCTTTTCCATAGCTAACCTTCTGAGGATATCTATAGAAAATGAATACTAGATGCTATATTGCAAACCTTGCTGTCATTGGAGTAAAATATTATAATGTGACCCAAATAAACAGAGTGCTGTGTATGTGTGTAGAATATTGGATATCACATTAGATGCAGAGCAATGGTGAACCTTCACGTGTTTTTAAAAAAGATAAAAGGACAAGCTTTCACGTTAACCAACAACATACAAAAGTATTGACAATTGCTACCACCCTTTGGATGGTAAACTTGAGGAGAGGGCTTGCAAAAAATGACTCACAAGGCTCAAAATCTATGTTGCCATTTTGCCAACCCTGAAAATAAATCTGGGTCTAGTTATCAGGGAAGGGAAGTCTAGTAGAATTTTATTTTCATAGTGGCTTCATGATAAGTGTCAAATAGAATGATGAGAACTGGGCACTGGTTAATGGAGGATCTAGGACTAAAGCCCCTGGTGGTGGTTCTTTCCTCCCAATATTAATCCTCCTCTCTCGCTCTCCCTTCAGATTGGTGGTACCCATATCAGCCCATCCTTACAAGCACGTTGTCTTGGGGTTACTTTTGATTCTGGCCTCACCTTTGAGCTTCACATCCGGTCTGTTGTCAAATCATGCCAATTCCACATCAAAAAACATCGCCCGCTCTAGTAACCTCTCGCATGGACTATTGTAACTCTCACCTTATTGGTCTTCCCAATAGCTGTATTGCCCCGCTACGGTCTGTAATGAATGCTGCCACCAGACTGATTTTCCTCTCTAGTTGGTCCTCTCACACCTCACCCCTCTGTCAGTCCTTACATTGGCTTCCTGTATCATATAGGAGTCAATTCAAAGTGCTAACCCATACCTATAAAGCACTGAATAATCTTAGCCCCTCTTATATCTCCTCACAGATACATAGGTATGCCCCTTCTCGGTCCCTCCGCTATGCCTGTGACCTTCTTCTGTCCACTGCTCATACCCGTACAGCCAACTCGGCTTGCAGGACTTTTCGCGGGCGGCTCCCGTCCTATGGAATAGCCTGCCTACCACCATCAGACTCTTCCCTAGTCTTCAGACTCAGACTCTCCCCTAGTGCCTTAAAACGAATTTCTTTAGGAAAGCCTATGGCCTCCCAGACTAACCTCTACCTCACATACCTGCCTCTTGCTCTCTCCTAAAGGGCAGCACTCTACTCTCTCCTCCAGCTCTGCTTCACTCCCACCTTATTTGATTGATATTTCCTGTCCTAATGTGTTTTATACCCTACCTCCTATAGACTGTAAGCTTGTTTGAGCAGGGCCCTCTTCAACCCTTAGTTTCTTGTAAGTTTTCTTGTAATTGTCCTATTTATAGTCAAGTACCCCCTTTAATAATATTGTAAAGCGCTAAGGAATTTGTTGGCGCTATATAAATCGCAATAATAATAATAATAATAATCACTTAGAATACTACACTATGATGTGTTCCCTCGTGTTTGCATTTTAGGAGATACTTGTTCCTATATATATTTTGAATGCACAATTCAATTTGGTAACTATAGCCACTGTGTGAACTCTCACTCTTTTTATTTATTTAATCCCTCCCTTTACAGATACTGGCACACACTCAAGTTATTTGGATTAGTGGTTTCCATTGACCATTCATGAGCCCCTCCCCATATACTTAACTGTCCTCACATAAATACATATATACCTAGCCACCTATCAAGACTATCATCCATATGTATCCACATGTACATACTATTACAAAAATAGATAGGACACAGTCACACACACATACATACTTAGAAACACAGTCACATTCAAAGACACAGCCATGCACACAGATGACAGACACACAGTCCCATATATATATATATATATATATATATATATAAAACATACACAAACATACATGAACATACACACAGTCGTCTACAAACATACATTTAGTAGATTAGTCAACAGAGGGGGCTGAGATAACCAAAATAGTTCCACACAAACAAAAACACTAATATATTCACACACAGCGACACTCTACATAAATATGCATCTCAATTCACACAAATACAATCCTGCATCAAAACACTAATATTTGATACATGTAAATCCCTGCCTTCACACCATCACACCTCCATACATGAGCACTTTCGTCTTCACACACCGACAGACGATATACACATACATACACACCCTACATACACTCAACTTACAGGGGAGCAAAATATGCTCTGGCATAATGTTGCAATGCACATTTAGAAGTTGGAACACATACATGATAATACACATTGAGTATACTTTAAAGGTAAAGATCATTAAGGTTTTGAGAATTTTATTACACGCTTGGATTTCAGAAGTACACTAGTTATTTCTCCATTATTTTTACTATTCAAAAATAAAAAATAAACTATTAGTACTAGTATATATATACAGAGCCAATATATATAAAAGACAGTACAACATTCACAAACCAATACAAATGGCAAAGAGAACTTTGCCCAGGAGAGATACTTAGCCTGTCAAACTCTTTCATACAAAGTACTTAGCTAGATAGCCCGTGAGCTTACAATCCATACTGACTACAAGATAACACATATCGAGTTCTCATGCTAAACATCTATTTTGTGCACAAAAATACCTTTGATGTATAATTGTAATGATACTACTTCTAGGTTATTTTTCTTTTCTTAGAACACAGACAGTTATGTTAGGAAAACGACACAATTTTGCAAAGTATCACTATACGTGCATAATTTTTCAGATACGTATACATTTCTAATTGCAACTATTTTAATATTACAGCAAAGATATTTTTTTAATTTAATACTATACTAAATATTGCAACTAATAAATACTGGAATCATGTGTGTAATATATCAGTTAAAAACTTCTGCTGGCTAACTTTTGACAATTGTATCAATGATGTATAATCTTTTGTCAAGTGGCTGGCTGAGGTTTCTGGGAATTATTGACCACAACAGCTGCAATACCAGAGGTTAACTGTCACTGGTCTAAACGTATTGGCTGATATCAAGTACACTGTAGGTACAAGCACTTACCTCTGAATTAAATCGGATCTGACACACATTGCAGGATATCACTGGCCTCTTGGTCCTGATAAAGGGGACTCCGAAATTAGGGCTGACCACGGCCTTTCGCACAGGATCCATCTGTGTAGAAAAAGCAGGAGGGAATTCAGTCAAACTCGGAGTTAAACAACACATGCCAGAACAGGGAAGTGAGCGGCCAGCAAAGCTAAGATCTGCTTTCCTTAGACGAGTTTGTCCCAAGCCACTTCATTTCCAGAAATGCACAGAGAGCACACAAATGAATGATGCTGCAGATGAACTGGTTATAACACTATCCAACAAACTAAACGCAGGTGCCCAAGCCCACTGGAGGTTCTATGAATAAAGAGCGGATCGGATCCGGGGACGAGCTTTGCATTTGAAGAAGCAGGAGGTTTGCCGGCAAAGTGTTTATGGAAGGTTTATGCAGCAGGAATGTTTTATAAGGCAACTCGGATTGAATGCTCGATTCTCCCACCCTTCCCCTGGGGAAATCCACCCTCATCACTCATCCACAAATGAAGAAAACCACAGCCAATCAACAGTGATAATCCAAACCTTAAAGGGACAGTAATACCCCCAAAAATGAATATGATTCTCATCAACTGATTCCAGGTATTATAAGCAGAAAAGAAAAACGAACATCAACTAGTTAACGTGATACATGGCAGGTATTTTGGCACAGTCCCCAGGTCTTTAATTAGAGGACATTAATGTGTACAGTAATTAGGGCACTTTGTGAAATAGTCTCTCAATAAAAGACTTGGGAGAGTTTTAACCTCAGATTAGTTTCTTTGTTCTTTAAATATCTCTCTTAAAAAAAAAAAAAAAAAAAGAGAGAGAGATTTTGCAGGACACGATTTTTGAATTTCCTGACCCATTTCCATATTCAAGTGTTATGATTCCTTTACAGAATGATGCTAACACTGCATGCAGGCGAGTGGGAGTGCTGTGTGCTTAACTCTTTGAACACCATCCCATCCTGAGCTATTCTACAGAAATCATACCTCAATAACCAAAGACATCAAAACTTTATCTAGGTTGTCAAAAAAACTGCAACAGGAAAATGCATTAGAGTGTGAATTGCTCAGAATTCAAATTTTAGGCAAATGTAGCTAAAATAAGAAAAACATAGATGAGTTCCCCAATTGAACTATTTTGGCCTAGCATTAGAAATTCACTGAATACATTTTGATTTCACAACAGTTCATTCATTGGTCAGTAAAAGCACCAGAGATTTCACTTTAAAAACAATTTGATTTCATAATTCACACTTGAATTTCCGCAGCAGATGTTTCTTCACTAACAGCAATTTCAGGTTAAGCAAACTGCCTAGCCCTATCAGCTGCATTCAACAATTACTTTGAGATTGACTAAACATTATGGGAGACAGGATCTATTCTTAAAGCATCTCTGTCAAAATGTTTTTTCTAAAAAATGAGCATTTCATGAAAATAAAATCTTTGTGAAATGTTCAATAAGGTTGTGTTCAAATTTCAATGAAATCCAATACAGCCAATAAATATCATAAGACAAAATAGGGACTACTTTATCGTAAGGTAACTTCTGAAGTTGTCAAGACTTGACACAAGGTGTAGCAACCATCATCAAGTTTTGTTACATTCCAAAGCCATAACTAGCAATGTCTGTGGGTATAAAGCAATATCTTGCTCATGGCGAGATAATATCTATGGAGAGACTAACAGGATCTACATAGACATCAGTGTGTCTGATGATAGCCAAGATGATGGTGGCCAAGATGGCATCACCCACAGGGGACAGCATCAGGTAAGTATAACTCACCACTACCACTGCACCCCCAGGACACTGCACACCAAGAACTATTGGCGGATTATCCTCGAGATCTTTCTTCAACCCAAGTTTCTCAGGCAACCTTCATTTGTTCCTGCATTTTAGAATGTGCTTTTAAATGAAGCTGTTGTACCAATGTGTCATGTAATGCTGAAATAAGCAACTCCCTTAAAGGGCTGCTATTAGATTATCCCTACAAGAGCAAATATGAAAAAGTAAACCAAGGTCAGGCAAAATGTATTTGATTTATGACTCTCCAGCTGATGGTAAAATACATAGTCCATGAGCTGCACTCAATGGATCATTGGAACATTAGCTCAATAGCAACTAGAGCTTCATAGTAATTCATTCTATGCTTGCATGGGTAATCTAACCTCCCTACATCTTTTTAGAATATGCACAGGGTGTAAACAAGTTGCTTATGGATGTCCACAATTGCAATGGACCAACCAGTGAAAAAGCCAATGGTGTCCGGCCAATTCATTCTTGTCTTTCTTTTTCTGCATCCAAATATTTATAACAAAATACGGTTCTTTTTCAATGTTCGGTCAGTTTACAAACTATATCGGAAGCAACATAATCGAATTTTACCCAGTGTAGCTTCCAATGATCTTGACAGTTGCATTCTTGTCCAGAGTTTATTAAGTATCTCCAGCAGTGGTGTATCCTGGTTTTGTGCTGCCCTAGGCATGACAAAACCTTTTTTTTTTAAATTCAACCCTGGGGTCCAGTGGGGCTGCTGGGCGGGCGGCGCTGGCGAGGGAGCATTGATTAGTGAGCTCTCTGCTCAGCTTCCTCGCGTGCCGCAGATTGATGCCGGGAGCCGTAATATGATGTCATATTCCGGCTCCCAGCATCACTCTGCGGTGCGCAAGGGAGCTGAGCAGAGAGCTCAGGGGAAAGTGTCCCTCGCCAGTGCCGCCAGGCTAACAAGATATTTGCCCTGGGCATTTGGGGGGAGGTGGAGAGCTACTTGTTAGCCAACCCAGGTTTAACGTTTAGAGCAGGGGTGCCCAAAAAAAAGGTCCCCAGATGTTTTAAAACTACAGCTTACATTATGCTTTTCTTCTAAAGACATGCACAGCATCATGGGAGTTGTAGTTCTGCAACATCTGGGGGATCTACCTTTTGGGCACCCCTTGTATAAACTTGAGAAACCTTTAGATTGCTGACTATATATAAATATTAGAAGATTTGCCTATTATGTAAATACTAACAAGTGTTTTTACTAAAATAAAAAATATTAAAGTGAATTCCAAATTCATTTCAAAGGTGTGTCTTTTTGCGGATGATACTAAGATATGTAACAGGGTTGATGTTCCAGGAGGGATAAGCCAAATGGAAAATGATTTAGGTAAACTAGAAAAATGGTCAGAGTTGTGGCAACTGACATTTAATGTGGATAAGTGCAAGATAATGCATCTTGGACGTAAAAACCCAAGGGCAGAGTACAGAATATTTGATAGAGTCCTAACCTCAACATCTGAGGAAAGGGATTTAGGGGTGATTATTTCTGATGACTTAAAGGTAGGCAGACAATGTAATAGAGCAGCAGGAAATGCTAGCAGAATGCTTGGTTGTATAGGGAGAGGTATTAGCAGTAGAAAGAGGGAAGTGCTCATGCCATTGTACAGAACACTGGTGAGACCTCACTTGGAGTACTGTACACAGTACTGGAGACCCTATCTTCAAAAGGATATTGATACCTTAGAGAGAGTTCAAAGAAGGGCTACTAAACTGGTTCATGGATTGCAGGATAAAACTTACCAGGAAAGGTTAAAGGATCTTAACATGTATAGCTTGGAGGAAAGACGAGACAGGGGGGATATGATAGAAACATTTAAATACATAAAGGGAATCAACACAGTAAAGGAGGAGACGATATTTAAAAGAAGAAAAACTACCACAACAAGAGGACATAGTCTTAAATTAGAGGTACAAAGGTTTAAAAATAATATCAGGAAGTATTACTTTACTGAGAGGGTAGTGGATGCATGGAATAGCCTTCCAGCTGAAGTGGTAGAGGTTAACACAGTAAAGGAGTTTAAGCATGCGTGGGATAGGCATAAGGCTATCCTAACTATAAGATAAGGCCAGGGACTAATGAAAGTATTTAGAAAACTGGGCAGACTAGATGGGCCGAATGGTTCTTATCTGCCGTCACATTCTATGTTTCTATGTTTCTATGTTTCTAGCTGAACTTAAATCATAGCTTACTTTTTTCCAGTTACACTGTTTTTACTATAAAATAGATTTCACCCTGGATACTCACTTCTAGTGAATCACCTAACCCCTATAGTACCTTAATGCCCTAATACCCACACTACTTTAAAAATTACCCAGACCTAAAATTATCATATATATAAAACGCACAATGAAGAAGTGAGCTCATAACCAAGGGCAGTGGTTTCTAAACCAGTCCTCAAGACCTGCCTACCAGTCCAAGATTTAGGGATTATCTATTTGTGTCAAGGTGTTTTTGTTTTATACCACCTTGGACACAATTGGGTAATCTCTAAATCTTGAAATGGTGGGCGCACCTGGAGGCTTGGTTTGGAATCCACCGATCTAGAGATAAAATGTACAGTGATACACTAGGTCACAAGAAGCATTTACACAAATATAAGTCGGTGCTGGTACTTGCAGGGTATTACAATAGCATATAATAAATCAAATAGGAATATAAGTCAATGACTAAACAGTGAATCACGTAGATTACAAGTATGATTAATATGGAGAAATACATTTGGAGATGCCCATGTTTGAGCAATTTTGGGAAGAAAACATGGTGTTTGGTGAGTGTGAGAGAGGTTACAATGTGTATAGCATATATATATATATACCTAGCTGGGCCATATTCCAAGTGTTAAAATTAATCTGACAGGAGAAATTGGATGAGGGGGTGGAAACTGTACAGTAACACTGGTCTAGAGCAGGGGATTATGGGAGTAGGATATAGTAAACTACAATGAACTGAGAGGAATCAGTAAGGGATTTGATATATATTTATATGAAAATAAGTAACATTTGCCAGTCAATGGGTTAAACTGTATCAGTTTTCAGCAAGCACAAGAAATATTTGAAATCATAATATTTAGCATTCACCAGAGAAAGTAGCCAAAAGCGCACTCCAGATAGTGCCTTAAAATGTAAACAAACATGCTTTCAGAAAAGTCTTCAATCTATCTAGACCACTAATAAATATACATAAGGAATACACAAAATAAGAAGCTCAGTGTACTACAAATATGTGTTTGTGCAACATTCTCAGGGCCCCTCCCTTAGCATGTTCAGTGTATGGTTATTGTTTATCCATGGAGCTGGGAGTCCAGCAGAGACAAGTCAAACAAACACTCAGAGAAGGGAGTATCAGGACAAGTCAACTTATCCTCACTGCAAGATAACACTGCATTCCTAAACTAAAAAAAACAGCTTTGTTAAAACCAAATAAATACTTGTGTGTTCCTCATAGGCCAAATTGTGCATTAACTCCTCTCCTTCAGCAAATCTCTTCATTCTTTACTGTGAACTACACAGGCTATTCACTAAATGGAGAATTAAAAGTTCATTTAAATTGAATTTCAAATTTAAGACCATTTTCGCTGGTCTAAAAGCATAGCTGTCTGAAATTTACTTTGAATTTTCAGTTAGTTGAATAACCCTTAAAGACGTCAAAATGCATGGGTCTCAATAAGCCACCAGTCATTTTTATTCTTGGGTACCGGCCCTAAAATTCTAAGAGGAACAATCCAAGCACCATACAAATTTCATTGTTCTTTTAGTGGTCCTACTCCTACACAACTGTGCATCATTTAAAAGAAGGTTACCTGTTGCCTTGACTTTAAATCACACATACCCTGTTACTCATTGCATTCCCTAATAATAATCTACTGTCTTCCATTAGATCTTCTGGTAACGTATTTTTAAACATTCCCTGAAACTATGTGGGCTATTCAGTAAAGTGAGAATTCAAAGTAGCCAAAACAATAGCCGGACCTTTCAATCAATAAGTCAAATCGTGCTACTCCTACAGCCTCATTGATTCTTCCACTCTGTCTGTCTAGGACTTACAGAGAAACCCACGATCTCACATATTACACTTGAAAAACGAGCACCCCGGGGATCAACATATTTTTTTTCTCCTGAACCACTTTAGAATGGTGTAACTTTGAAACAAACTAATTCACTTTTCCTATTGCAGGCAGAAGATTAATTCTGTGCACGTTTCTATGGTTTAACTACAATATAGTTCTACAGTATTATTTTATAAAGAATTGACAATAATAAAGAGATAGAATAACTTTGATAATGTGAGGTTCAGGTATACGTATAAAGGCTCACTAAAGGCACCCAGAGCACTTAGTCTCAATAGAAACTGCAATATTTACTTAGAACGGTTAAACTCTCGTCTAGTGGCTTTTGCCCTGACAGCCACTAGAGTCGCCCTTGCTGCAATGACCAAGCTTCCATCACTCATGTTATTTTCGATGTCCATGAGGACATGGAACGTCATCACATGCTGCTCACAGAGCAGCATTGGATACAATGCTTCATTATTAGAAGCATTTGATTGGAGGAGCATGGTGCTTCTCGTCTGCAGTGATTCTCTATAAGATTTAGTCGTTTGATTGGACGAGAAGCAGACAAGATGAGGAGAATCTGCAAGGACTGTGATGCAGTGCTGGACAAACAGTAAGAAAAAAACGTTTGTTTTTTTTCTTTCATTTTTTTCAACTTAAGCTAGGCAGGTGAATATAACTAGGGACTAGAACCGGCATAGGCAACCAGATGTTTTGGACTACACCTCCCATGATGCTTTGCCAGCATTATGGGTGTAAGAGCATTATGGGGGATGTAGACCACAAAACCTGCAGTGCCAAAGGTTGCATATCACTGGACTAGAACATATACAGAATATTCCTAACATCATAGTGTATTTGCAGCAGGTAAACTCTTTTCCACATGTCTGCACCTTTGTAAATAAACCGATTTAATTGCGTTACAAAATAATAATTCACCTATTAGTAAACAAACTACTATGGTGAAACGATACACACTCCCTATCTCGTGGTGAGGAGTGGACGTGCTCCTCTAACCTCACACCAGGGTCGGGCGGACAGGGTAAGTTGCTTTGGCTTACCCTTAGAGTTGTTTAGCTCGGGGATACTCTTCATAGCAACACCCTTAGCCTACCCCTGGTCGTTTGGCCTGTTTAAGAGCTCCCTCCCCCAGGATTAGTGGATGTGTTTGGATATGGTTGTTTTTATTTTACATTTTCTTTCCTAATTTTCATGTGCACACTTTTCAGTTCCAGATACTACCATTTCATCGGTGTAGGGGGCCCCACACTGTGCTTTGAGACTTGGTACTGGATAACATTATTGCTGTTTGTGTGATACATTTATTTCATTTTTATTGTATCAATATTAGTTTATTTTATTACTTCTATATGTAAATACATTTTGTACTGTGTATTCCACATCTGATTGATTCCATTGTTATACTATATCAGTTTTAATGATCCTTCGATGATCAATCAGATACTTATCAGTTTTGTCCAGTAGTTGCCATCCTGGAATACAGTTTTAAGTGGTGGTGATATTTGTATTTGGAGCGCTCACACTTGTTTTTTAACATACTGCTCTTACTATGACTTCAATGTAGGCAATGGTACATCATTTGTAGACTTTTTTTTAAAGTAGTTTCTTTTTGGAATTATATAAAAGGAATGTATATTGTGGGTTGATGGCGCTGGGTGGAAAGTTCCTATGACATTAAAATTTGACTTTTCAGCCAATGCTACTCATAAAAAGTTCAAAAGCATTTCTAAGAAATGGGAGAAACATAGCACAGGTACTAAAAGGACAGGAAACCAAGGTTGCATTGATTAAAACAAGCCAGCTGTGCCGTTTCAGAAGGTTGCTTCACAAGAGTGAAAATTTAGGAAGGAAATTCTATATAAAAAAATGTGACATTGGTGATCGCTCAATATGACTTGGATTGTTTTCCATAATCCTGTTAGTCTGGAGCCACACATTCTCTGACAGTGTGAGCACGTGTATACTAAGGTGTATACTAAGCATATTGGAAGTAGTTTGTGGTTATTTATGCTGCACTCGTATTGAGCTGTACTAAATTTTCCTCATAATCATTGTAGCTATTAACAGAAACTATTCCCCATTCAGAACAGTCCTGGACATAAATGTTATGATTCTGAAACATTGTCTTCAAAGGAGAATGCAAAACCAGTTGCAAAACGTAAAGAGACACTATAGTGACCCAGATCACTTCAGTTCATTGAAGTGGTCTGGGTGCAGTGTCACTGTCCCTCTTAGTCCTGCAATGTAAATCATGGCAGTTTTAGAGAAACTGCAATTATTGCCTTGCATGACTAAGACTTCCTCTAGTGGCTGTCAATTAGACACCCACTAGAGGTACTTCCTGGATGTTAACAAACCCCAAACACACCTAAATTATGCTGGGCGTCCTCACACTCTGCATGAGGACATCCAGCGTCCGTAAAATCCCCATAGTAAAGCATTGAAGCAATGTTTTTTCTCCGTGGAGGTCCTAATGCACTTGTGTTGCTCACAGCGCATGCACATTAGCTCCCCGTCAGATGACATCAGCGGAGGGCAGATCCAGCGCCAAGGCACATTGCCACTGGAATTGGTTGAGTAAATAAAGGATTTTTAACCGTTTACATGCAGATGGGGAGCTAAGGACAGGAGTGCACTATAGTATGAGGAATACAACTTTGTTTCCTAACACTATAGTATCTCTTTCAGAAAATTACAATTTGCTTGACTGGCACATTGCTACAGTACCTGGAATGCAGGTAACCCTCCTACCCTAAACTCCTCCTAAATTTAAGCCCCCTTATCTCTAACAATGAGTCTGTTTAACCCTATCCAAATGTAAACCCACCTGACCATTAAAGGCTTTTCCAAATCTAAATCTTCCTAATCCAAATCTTATGTAAGTGGGATCCTTTAAAGTGACTAATGCATCATTATTACGTTGTGCTATTTTTCAGGGGCATTTAAAATGTCCTTTATATATGCAATAATATATATTTATATATAATAGCGGGATTAAAACGACACTGACTTCCGATTTGACAGATTTGCTTTAGAAATGACAAGGTGTAAATTAAAATGTGATTTTTTTCACTACCACCTCTATCACCTTCCCTTTCATCCCCTTCTATATACTTTGCTCCTCTCATCATCCCCCACAGCTCATATCCCTCTGTGTCATCTCTATTTCTTATTTCCTGTTTTGAAAACACGTTATCTCCATGAAAGTTGATTTCACTTTTTTTATTTATCATCCCCTCATCATCTTCACGGCGTTAAAAACACTAATCTCTGGCAGGCTAGCCTGCAATTCCATTCCTCTTGCCCATCTTCAATATCCCCATATCCCACATAACAAATTATGTAACTCTTCCTCGACTCCTTATACAATCACACTGTCTGACGGCTAAGTTTGAGTAGTGCTGCCAGGACTGCAAAACTTTGGCTAACTGGAACTATCTCTCATCCAGTATAAATTCATAAACAATGAATTGTGGTGAATTGACGAATACAAGTCCTATCTTCAGGATAAAACAACTAGACTGTCCGTAGAAAATACATTGAAAAGTTGTATAAAAATCAGATATTTTGGTCTACACATTTTAAATTGGTCTACAATGACATGTTTAATTAAATAGAATTTATAATATTTTCTATAGAATATGGATATATGGATGGATAGATAGATAGATAGATAGATAGATAGATAGATAGATAGTGATCATGGTATCTTTAGCCTGGATATAAGGATCCTTTGAATGAACAAAATCACATGAAAAAAACAAATGTTCAACTGCAGAAAAGTGATTTCAGTGAAAGGCTAAAGCTGGTTTAAGGATATAATCCTAAAGGTTGGATTATTTCCTTGTGGCTAATCCTAGCCCAGCAGCGCTGTCCATTAATCTAATCCTTTCAGAGCTCACTGGCATCATAGCCTCCAATACTCTGTTCCGCAGACTAGAGGCATATGGCACACTAAAGGTAAATGCAATTCTAGACGAATAATTTGGGACACTGAACAGGAACTGACTGCTTTTGCCAACATTTTATTTTATATTGGTCAAAGTCTTGAGAAAGTCTTAATCTTGAAGCAATATGGTTCTGGTGCTAATAATGTTCTGACAGTGAGATGCAGAGCAGATTTCATTTATTCGTGAATCCCCGCGCTAAAGAGCTTATGAATTTATAGTAACAAATCACTTGCAGCAAATAATGAAATTTTATATTAAATTAACACACTCCATAGTTGCAATGGCAAATAACTCACTCCAGATGTCTTTGAAAGATCAAATGTAAAATATTTAACTTAATTCTATTTTGGGACAGAAAAAAACCAACACATTAGGAGAAATATTTTATTTTGAGATAGCGCTGTATGTGAGATCATGAAAATAAATACTGCATTTTAGTCCTGGCAGCGAAAAGTAGCTTTATAATCTGAGCCATACTCGTCCAATTTTTAAATGGGAAAGCGTTTCTACCTTTTAGAAGCTTAAGCCGTGAGGGAAGGGGAGAGCATTAAATTAAATTAATGATGTAATATAATGAATAATGTTTTTTTCATGCATGCTAGTCTTTACTAATACTCATGTGAGCCACAGCCTTTACTTTTAAAGATAAAACAAATCTAGACTATTTCTTTGATAAAATATTGTTGTACTTAGAGAACTGGTTGATGTGATAGTTCAGTGCTTAATGTTCCAGCTACAGTACCGCCAGTGCTTGTTGAAATTGCAGGTTTAATGGTGGACAAGGTCAATTCAGCTTTTTACCTTTGCAAGGTTTATTAAAATAGTATCATTCAGTTGGGTCACCTCAATACCCTAAGTCAGGACTCGAACGTTCCACTTTCCACAGAAAATTCATTCCAGGCCTGCAGTGGTGAGTAACTATCAGTCTTAATTATTAAGAACTAAAGAGTGAATTGAGGTAAACTGATAACCAAACCGAAAATGGAACATGACCCAAGTTGTTGCTTTAGGTTCACCACAACTTACTGCTCAGTGAATAAACCCTCAAGTCTTTCCATAGAGGGGACATATGATTTAGCAGGCCACAATATTTCATCACCTGCATATTTACAGGATGCAGTGGGGCTTATTTGCTAAACAGCTAATTATTGTGATATGAAATGCTAAATGTCAAATTTAGCCTGAAACGACTTATTTATAAAAATTCCCCAACTCAGATATTGTTATAGCTTGTCTATTTCAGCCTCAATTTTGCAATTCAGTTCACGGCCGCTTACTGTTTAGTACACAGACTGGGTGCTATCCTAATAGGTACTAGTGGGATTCTATTAAAGGGCCCCCAGATCACTTTATCTCATTGCAGTGGTCAGGGTGCAGTGTCCTTGGCCCTTAACCCTGCAATATGTACATTGCAGGGTTAAAACAACCTTGGTGGCTGCCTTCCAGAGAGCCACTGAAAGTGTTTCCCAGCTTCTCATGTAGTTTAACTCATTGAAACAATGTACATCCTCCTGCTTTTGCATCTTCAAAATCACTATAGGAAAGCATTGATTCAATGCTTTTTTATGGGGAAGCTCTACTGCATGCATGGCACGCATTAGGTACCTCAATCAGCGAGACGTCTCTGTAGGAGGAGTTAAATCCAGTGCTGAGGGACCTCGGTGCTGGAATTAAGGCGAGTGTTAAAAGAGTTTTCGATCCTGTCATGCGCACCAGAGAGAGATGGACCTAAAGTTAGGGACAGGGGCTTACTATAGAGGTAGGAATACGGTTTTCTATTAATAACGCTATAGTGTTCCTTTAAAACTTCTTTAGGAGTTATCCAGATATTACCATTTGCTTCATCTTCCTCACAACTGACTAATCATATCATATAGTTTTCTTTTTTATATTCTTTTTCTATTGTGTGTCTCTCTTTTTTTTTAATCTCACGTTTTGCTTTTCTTCACTTTTTTTCTGACTCATTCCTTACACAGGAACACAATGCCTTCCATATGGTGACTGAAAGTGGATTATTTCCCGTTATCTCCCGATAACAAGCCACTGTTGTTTCTTTTTTTTTTCCAATAAAGTTTGTTATAAAAAAATACTTGAGGTCACATGACTCAAAAGCCCTTCTTAGAGGGACCAACATACCCAATCTTAAGGCCATTTGGCAATACGTATCAGTGTCTGAAAATCCTGCCTATCAGATTGTAGCAATACAAGGTCCGTGGTGCAGCTGCTCAAATATTTTTCAAAGCTAGATTCAAAAAATGTCACTGGCGAACTGGGTCAATATAAACCGACAGTTTTATTATTGAATTACCCACTGATGTCAAAATAATTCAGTTTTAAGTAGTATATTAATGAGATACAGTTTCAACAGAAGCTCTGACTCTGCAGATAATTCTGTAGCTGAATCTATAAAACTACAATTTGTCGCAGAGATCAGTTTTCAACAGGATTAACATTAAACTCACGTATTCTGCCCATCAAGATTCACCTTGAGATTTTACAATGAATTGTACTGAATTCAAAACCACATTGCAATATCTGGGCCAAAATAACTAATTCAGAAAAATTCTCCAACTTGGCCACAGTCAGAGCGTTGGCTTATTTTAGTTTAAATTTAGCAATTTGAAATCCCAGACACCACAATGTGGTGTTTAGGAAATGAGCCCCTCAGAAAACAATAAAAAACATAATATTATATGTTTTCAAATTTGAAGTGTAGCTTAAGTCTGAAGAAGTTCAATGGATTTTACAACTTGTCAAGACGCCTTTCAAGTAATGAATAATGCGTTGCAGTATCTTGTAATAAAGTTATTAGATGTTTTTGGAATGACTAGCTTACAGGAGTTGGCAAGACTCGATAAGTGAAGCAACTCCCAAAAATTGGTCTTTCCACAATTTTGTTAGACCAGTAACACAGGGAGTTAGAAAATTCTTCAATACTCTATTTGTAACACAGCCTCTCCAAATTATCCCCACCTCTCCCCAAAATAATACAAACAAAATACAAAAAGCATACATAATACAAAAAGATATCTTAATGGCCCTAGTAAATTCGGATTATAGCTAAAGCTAGAACAAACTACTAGTAGGTATTTTGGTTCTAACAAATGATACCCATTATCCAATTTCAGAAAGTATCATTGTAATAAGGTGTTCTAACTAAACTGAGATTATCTAAATGAGATTACTGTTCTCTTTAAAAGCAAACCACAAATAAAATACTGTCTAGGTTGCAATCATTTCCGTAAACCCAGGGATTGTGGGGGAATCTGATAACGTGGTGTCTTTGACACTGAAATCCTGAAATACTATTTGAGTTGTGTAACAGACATAGCTCACATGTATTGCCATTATGACTTCCGTGACTCTGAATCCTGCAAAGCCAGGATCTACAGATTCATAGATCCATGTCATTAGCCCTCGGAGTCTCTTTATCCCATTGGGTTTTTTTCTAATCTCAAACCACATACTCTAGTAAGATACGCTAGACATGTACAAACCCAGGAGACGCATTAATACGTAATATATATTTGCCATGACAAGTGACAGCAGACACACTTTGGCTCACAGACAATATAAATGTTTACAAAGGCTCTCAGGCAGGAATACTATTAATAAAATTTATAAGGCATCAATAGATTAAGATTACACATTTCTAAAACAAACATCTTGAACCTTTCTCTATTTCCTCAAGTGATCAATGGGCCAGAAATTGCTATTAGCCTTGCTACATTCAAGGTCATTAGTTTGCACGCTAAGGTTCTCTTATCAGATGATATTTCACATCAAACTTACTGGTGCAGTAGAGTAACACTGAACTGAGTGCACAGCAGTGCAGCAAAAAAATAGCAAATCATTGCTGAAGATGATAAAGAGCAATACAGCGCAGGAGATAATGCAGAGTGGAACAGATCGGCGCAGCAGGTGAAGAGACAGTGCGGTCCACCATGCGACAACAAACACAGTTAGGTTGGAAAGCAGAGAATACAGAGCACAGCAGAACAGAACAATGCAGCAGAAGTCACAGAACATAGCAAAGCAGTGCAATGCATTTTTCTTTTACAGTAAGAACAATAAGGATGTGGAATTTTCTGCCTTAAGAGGTGGTTTTATCAGAGTCTATACAGATGTTTAAACAGCAATTGGATAAATAACTGCAAAAATATGATATTTGGCTATATCATTATTAATATGTGAGTTAATAGCTTCTTGATCCAAGGATAGATCTGACTGCCATCTGAGGTCAAGAAGGATTCCCCCCTCCCTCCCCCCCAGTTTGTTGCAAAATTGGAAAGCGCTTTTGCCTTCTTTTGATCAACAGTACAACATGATGTGAGAAAGGCTGAACTTGATAGACGTATGTCTCTTTTCAGCTATGTAACTATGCATGAGAGTGCAGAGCACAACAGATGACAGTGCAGAGCAATGCAGCACAAGCAAAAGAGACAAAGTGGTGTAAAATTGACAGATGAAAAGATGGGACAGTTGTCAACCCTTTTACAATGTATTTTGTGATCATCACGTCAACGAAGACAGTTCTCTATATATGGTGAAGCAGACAATGGTTCTTAAAGGGACACTATAGTCACCTGAACAACCTTAGCTTAATGAAGCAGTTTTGGTGTATAGAACATGCCCCTGCAGCCTCACTGCTCAATCCTCTGCCATTTAGGAGTTAAATCCCTTTGTTTATGAACCCTAGTCACACCCCCCTGCATGTGACTTGCACAGCTTTCCATAAACACTTCCTGTAAAGAGAGCCATATTTAGGCTTTCTTTATTGCAAGTTCTGTTTAATTAAGATTTTCTTATCTTATTATATGTTAATAGCTTGCTAGACCCTGCAAGAGCCTCCTGTATGTGATTAAAGTTCAATTTAGAGATTGAGATACAATTATTTAAGGTAAATTACATCTGTTTGAAAGTGAAAACAATTTTTTTTTTTCATGCAGGCTCTGTCAATCATAGCCAGGGGAGGTGTGGCTAGGGCTACATAAACAGAAACAAAGTGATTTAACTCCTAAATGACAGTGAATTGAGCAGTAAAATTGCTGGGGAATGATCTATACACTAAAACTGCTGTATTTAGCTAAAGTAATTTAGGTGACTATAGTGTTCCTTTAAAGAGCATAATCTCATTTGAAAGCAGTCCTGATTGTTATTTTATGTGCTCTACCTATATATTAAAAAATATTAGTAACATTTATGGTAATATCCCTGGAGTGGAACATGAAACACATTTCCAATAGTAGCCAATTCCATTACACTAGTGGCATTAACAAGACAGATATCAACTCTTGGGATTGCTTCTTGCTGTTCTTGAACAACGATGTGTCAATCACAAACTCGGGTTCTACTGTATGTCACTACATGCCCAATGGGACGTGTATAACATCAAATGTAATAAACCTCAATAGCACAGAACCCCAGTCACCATGTATAAAAATACATTTCTCGCAACAAGAGATAAAGGCTTGACGGGCACGGACTGACCCGGGGACTACACCTATCAGGAAAGCATTACCAGCCCCTTGCCCAGTCGCAACCACTCTGTCAGGCATCCCTGCCGCCCTCACCACCAAGGGTCACCTGCAGTAGAGCCCATCCTGATTCACTATGCCGCGACTTACAATCCCCTGGCATTTCAGATCTAAAGCACCCAATAAGCTGGCAAATCATTTTAGTTTTTAACTCCTTTTTTTGTTATAAGCATCTGTAACCATTTAAGCGTCATTGTTTAAAACGTTAAAATGTTATGAGACACATTCTCTACGCCTGCTCTTTGAGTCGGCTTTATAAGCCTGATCTCTAAACCTGTCTTATAAGCCTGATTTCCAAGCCTGATTTCTAAATCTGATCTCTAAACCTGATCTCTAAGCCTGACTCATAAGCCTGAGTCATAAGCCTGTTTTCCAAGCCTGATTTATAAGCCTGCTTTCAAAGCCTGTTTTATACGCCTGTTTATACGTCTGTTCTTCAAGCCTGTTTCATCTTAAATATAACTCACTTAAACTAAACGAGAACATACACTGTTAACATATAGATCTCTTTAACTTAAAAAATTTGTGCTGTTTTTACATATGCCATGATGATGTCTTTCCCTACTGTCATTATTGTACTTGCCCATGCTGTCGTGGCTGTGCAAGCTCTTTTGTCATAACATGCACAACAAAAATAAAGAATTGAAAAAAAAAAAAAATACATTTCTCGGCAACTGGCAGTGGCATGTTCCGAAGATATGTAGAATACAGACATCTTTGTCAGTGCTACGAAAGGCCGCGGGGCAGTTATCCAGCAATGATTCCGGTTTTGCAAATTGACATTGCAATGGATTAGATGTGCAACTGGCCAGAAAATGAACGTCCATGCCAGTTTTCTTTTTTTTGTTTTATTACTAAGGCTTCTCTTCTTCCATCTTGGCCTCTCCATGGCCCACAATGGAATCTACCTCCCTCGCTACAAAACATAAAATCAGCATTTCCTTCACTAAGAACAAAAAACAGGGCTTGACAATATCAAACATTGTATTCTCTAGCGACATCGACACTATTTCAGAATGATACATGTAGAAAGGAGGACAGGGATCCATTGTACAGGATATAAATTCTGCTTTTGCAGCACCACCTGCTAGGCCAGTATTAAATTCTCAAACACACTTTTATGTCGCTACAACACACGCATGGCTCTGCTATTCATGATCACAGCTCTGCCGCCTTACTGCAGCTCTACCCTGCTGTTCACTTGTTTTATCCTGTAATAAAAGCACAGCTTACGTGTCCCTTTCAGCTATTCCATTTCTGATTTCAAAAAAAAAAGGAAAAAAGCCACAAATAGCATGTTACATGCACACCTTCCTCTAGTCTTCTTTTAATTCCCACCTGTGCTATGCTGTAATTTACTCCTACACTCAAAATTCAAATTGATGTTTTCTAATCCAAAATCAATAGAATCCATTCTGATGGAATGTGGACCCGTGACTTTCCTTTTTTTCCATTGAGAACTGTGGTTTGCCCTGTGAACCTCAATTTCTTAGTGGAACATCCCCTGCTTTTAAGTATATTAAGGAACTGGCTGTGTTTTTGCTTGTGTTATTTCGAAAGGCTTTCCTAGCAATGAATGAGTAATGAAGCATTCTGCTGCATCATAATATATTTATAACCTTCTATTAACCTCTGCTAAGCGTGCCCTAAAAAAATGCCTTTACTCTCTATTTTCTGTAGAGGTAAAGACACCGCTGCTGTGGCCTCATCAAAGCCAAATGGACCACGCATTAGGGTCAGAGGGATGAAGGACAAATGGCAAAAAAATGTTACAGAAATAAGGAAAATTTAAAGGAGAGCCTTGAACCAAATATAAAAAATCTCCAGCATAGTCATGTCACCTGCCAGCATGGTACAGCTTAGTGAATGTGTTTCTTCACTTCTAACTTAAAATAGACTGAGAATATCTAAAAATAGAAATAGACTTAGAATAGATCAAGTGTACATTCAAAGCTTGAAAAGTGATACTGGGTGTTCATTTCACTAATGTAACAAGGACAGTGAAACTAAGTGTCATCCAGCTAATAATGTTCACCAACTACCATCACCATCAACCAGCCAGCGCTCAATGCCTGATATTAGGTCGGTATGGCACGGTAGCTCCACAGAGTTCAATTCGATAACCTGTAGTGATTCTGAGACCTACAATCATACTCAAGTCACAGGATACACTGCAGGTCAATAGAGCAGGATATGTAAACCTTAAGGGATCCCCCTCGTTCTGAACTGCAACTCTCATCATCCCTATAAAGTTAGAGGTCAAGTAGTGATAAACAACCTGTGTTTGGCAGCTGGTGAGGATGATGGGAGTTGGAGATCAACACTGCTTGAGGACTAGCAGGTGCCCACAATCACCTCTACACTTGCATACCTATTACAGATTACGAATGTTACTATTTAACCATGTCAATGCCAGAAGAGTCTCTAGTCCAAAGTGCAAAATAAAGATGTCTCACACATCATAAGGTGTCTGGCTACAATTGCTGGATATCACAAGTAATGCAAGCCTGACACAGAAACTCAGCGGGAAGATGGATTTTTCTACAGACACCCAATGATCATCACTGTGAAAATTAAATTATAATCCAGCTGCAAAATAAAACAGTAATAGCTGTGATAACCAAAGTAAAAAAGATACAACGTACATAGTGAATTAAAAAAAAAAACACAAGTTAAGATCTTAGTAGAGAAAATAAAGTTGCACAGAAGGAAGACGATAAGAGATAAAAGGGGAGGGATATATAGATAATAAGACACTATAATATAAAACAGAGAACGAGTGGAGAGGAAGGAATAAGATGGAAGGAGGAGGAGAAGTGGGGGCAGACAGAAAAGGCAGCAGAAGGTGAAAAAGAGAAAGAAAGAGGCGTACTGAACAGATGGAAGGAGAAAAAAAGAAAGATGGAAAAAGAGAAGAGTAAAATGAGAAAACGTTGGAGATGGCTTGCACGCTGCAGGCGGATGGGATGATAGTTTAGGGGTGACAAGCACTCTCAGTGTATACTTACCCTTCATGGATTGAATCCTGCATCCCACTTCTACAGTGTGTGCAAACAGAAAGCAGCCTCGGAGAGTCACAGAGCTCAGAGCATCCTGAGAGCAGCCCTCACCCCTTCACTGCCAGAGAGCAGTGTCCTGATTACCCTCATCACTCAGAGAGCAGAACCCTAGTAACCCCTTCACTGCCAGAGAGCAGTGTCCTGATTACCCTCATCACTCAGAGAGCAGAAACCTAGTAACCCTTTCACTGCCAGAGAGCAGTGTCCTGATTACCCTCATCACTCAGAGAGCAGAACCCTTGTAACCCTTTCACTGCCAGGGTACAAACAAGAGCTGCTAATCTTTTAACTCTACATCAGATAGCCCTTCCATTTCCCATTAACTCCTTCACTGCTGGAACACTTCTAAATCCCTGCTAAGGCACATCCTACATCAACTATTTGCCTAGTAAAGAAAAAGAAACAAAAACACAACAAAACCCTGTTTATAACCTATAGTACAGCACAGACACCTAGTTAACTATTTATATACTGGTGACTCACAAACTCAGTTAGAGGGCAGCATTCTCTTTAACCCTTTCATGAAATAAGCCTGCATGTATTCCTGTTTCAAAAGACCTAATTAACCCCTTCTCTGTCACTATAAGACCTCAACCTCTGTTATGCTGCTCATATTTAGAGGAGGAACAAAGATAACTTATTCACCTGCTGTAATAATATGGAGCATGTCAGAATAAATCAATTAAAACAATGGAAAATGCTCTAATTTAACATCTGCACTGCTACAATACAGACCATTCTAATCCAACGTTATAATAACGAACACCCTTTTAAAGTAGCACAGCAGAATAAATGCCAAATCAGCTGAAATCCCATTTAGGAATAGAAGGCAGGCACGTCCTATACAGTAGACTAGCCCCTCCAATGTAGCCCAAGCCTTTTTGCCTTGATTGTGTTGCAGGTGAATGTGAATGTTTATCTCCAAAAGCAGAGCACCCGGCTACCAGATCTTGTCATTAACTCTTAAAATCCCACGAATCGGTCCCCCAGTCCCAGAAAGAAAAAGAAGAAGATGACACCGGATGATAAAGAGTTACCCATTGGGGCTTACCCTGCAGCACGAGGTGTACAGGAGGGGTAAGCCTGGAGCTCCAGCCAATCAAATTGTGGATAAGGATCAGGGGGCGTGGCGTAAACTGAGCCCTTGCTGTGATTTAACACCTGAGAGGCCGGGATAGATCACATTCTACAGAGCAGGTCCCAAGGTTGTTTAGGACAGTAAGGCACACAGTAAGGGGGCAGTCATTTCTCCAGACAGAAAGGCAAAAAATGGTGCCAAATAAATGGAATGTTTTCTTTTCATCAAGTTCCAACACAGAATTAAAAGTGCTATGATGAATAATACTGACTAATGCTGGGAGACAAAATATAATGTTCATGTATAACACAGATGGCAAAATGAAGAAAAGTATGTTCTTTAGCACAATAATAAAGCTTTATTCACTAAGTAGTGGTTTTGAGGACAAATAACCACTGAAAAACAAATCTGCTATTTTTCTAACTTGGCTGTTTTTTGGGGTGATTATTTTTTTAGTTCACCACTTTTCACTCTTTGTTGAATAAAGCCTTTATGCACTATTTCTTACTGATATGCTTACAGGTATATTTTTAGGAAGTCTTATGGCATTTTTGGGGAAGCAGTTCCCTAGAATTTTCTCCATAATATAAAAAAATATATGCATGTATACTGGGCTACAAAGGTGCTCTGAAGGGTGCTCAGTGTCCTTCATGATATCCCTTCCTGCTAAAAAGAAGCGCTGCAGTTTGACATACAAAGATTTCAAACATTGTTGGAGGAATGGGGGGGAGGGGGCATTTACACTACTTCTGAACAGGCACAGATGCCAGAATAATTCTAGGTGACACTTGAGAAAAATGAATGACAAGTGGGGTTTATGGACTAAAAGTAACATACCCCTTGCTTGTCTTACAAAAAGCACTGAAGTATGCTCAATGTCCTGCTTCTTATTCCCACCCTGGTTGAAAATAAGAATAGGTCTGGAATAGGACAGGAAAGGGAAGGGTAGCGAAGATATATCAGCAATTGAGGGTGAATGAGGGAAGGATCTATGGGTAATATCATGGAGGGGGCGAATCTTAGGACATGAACTATGGCTATGGGGGTACATGGCTGTGAGTGGTAAATTAGAACAGGGGTGCCTAAAAGTTACATCCCCAGATGTTTTAACAGCTTCCATGATGCGTTGTCCTTCTAAAGGCATGCAAAGCATCATTGGAGTTGTAGGTTTACAACATCTTGGGATCTACCTTTTGGGCAGCCATGAATTCGAGTTATATGACTGGGAGAGATTGTTACCCTGACAGCAGATTAAAGCTATTTACTTCCAATTTATATCTGAGTAGGACATAAAATAAAAAGGCAGAATGATAATGTTCAGCAAGCAGGTCTCCCACGTGCAGTCGTAGAGCCACCAGGTGTGGTCTTGGAGCAGGTAGATGAAGCAAGCAGGATGACCTTGACTGCTCCCATGTGCTCTGTTGAGAAAGTTGAGTTTGTGATCCAGTGAAATGTACAATCCTCAATCTTTACAGGAAGCCAGCTGAATCCTGCACATCTGTAAGTTTTATAAGAGTTCCCTCTTTAGTGACTTGAAGGGAACTTGGGGTGACCCACCGATATGGAATATTTTAGATTTTGGAAATTTTTTGTCACAGGACACCACAGCATAGTCGACCTGGAGATATATGTATAGAGGAATAAAGTGTGTGATTCAAAAAGTTAAGTAGGTGATCCCCCAACTGCCAACATGACTGCCATCTTGTCCAATCGGGTCACAAACTGGACAATTCAATTTTTTAGAATGCTGAAGGTGTTTTAGGGGATTTGGTAAAATGTATTTAACCTGTGTAGGGGGTAAAAGGCCCTGGAACAGGCGGCATAGAAAGTGCGGCATTTCCCTCTAACCCTAATGTTACAAAGATAATTTTTGTCTTCCTGAGCTGACATCTTCATCAGCAGCTCATTGTGAGCCTTTTGCAGCTGCGAGTTAACATAGTGGAAATCTGGTGAGAGTGCATATCCTGAAAGTCCTCCTCTAGGGCTCTCACTTGGTCTGTATGGTAAGGTATGGATGAAGATGTCCGCATGAAAACGTTGCTGAATGTCCTTCAGCAAAGCTTTGATATCTTTCTTAGTAGCCGGTATTTCCTCTTCAGACGATAATAGTGTAAGCCCCCACTCTCTGTCAATTTATCAATATTATCCATGAATGGTTCCTTCAAGGACAACTCATTTTGGTCTGCCATTTCAGACTGAGATTGTTTTGGGCTTTGTGGAGAAGATTTCCTGTATCTCAGGATCTTGCTGAAGTAACTGCTTCTCTCTTTTTTGCTTCCTTCCCTGTGTCAGCACGGTGAGTATAGCAGTGGGTGAAGTGAATATATCTTCAAAATTGGCTTAAAGCAGCACTGTCACTGTTTGGGGATTTTGCAGAGTTAAAAAAGACATCGCCGTTAGGGGTCCGGTGGCCAGGGAGCAGGTAAAGGTGATATTTACTTACCTGAATCTGTCCCGTGCTGTGGCGACCATCTTCATCCAGTGCGAGAGTATAGCAGTAGGGTCTATGGAAGATGTCTATAGACATAGCCAATTTCCTGCATGGTGACAGCTGTAAGAATTGACACTTAGACTCCGCCCAGATTCTAAGAAAGTCAGGTGGAAGAGAAATACAGAGACAAAGTAGTCTCTACTTTGTCTCTGTATATCTCTTGATTAGTTTGGAATTTCAGCGAAATTCCAACACTTTCAAAAGGAGTATTTCATAAAGATTCTGTGTTATGAAATACTAGGTTTTCATGGGGGTAGAGTGACAGTGCTGCTTTAAATTCAGGATTAGCCATTGAATCAGATCGGAGTTCGCTAAAAACCATCTGCTCGGTCAGCCTGTTGCTCTCTCTTCCCCCCCTTATTTTTGCCTCTTTTAAGAGGGTCTATTGCCTGGGTCAATGCTACAAATATGTGGTTGCCCTCTAGCAAATTAAGGGGCAATTATGGTTTGTTTATTTTTCTACACAAAGATATATATGTAATTTGGGGAAACTTTCTAAAAGGGTTTCTCTTATAATTTAATCTTATGTTTGGAAATATCAGACGAATCTGAAGTAGGTTTAAGCTATGTCCTCTTCAATTTCTATTTTAAGCTGGAATCTGAAAAAAACTCCAGGGAACAACGTTTTTCCTATATAGTTTATTAGATGTCATGTTATATTTTCTCAGTGGTATCCCAAGTTTAGTAAGATTCTGAGAAAAAAGTAATGAAAAAAAATGGTAGTGTAAATTAGCGTTCCCACGCAGACTGGGGACTACAGAAGAAGTTCTTCTGGCCAAAATCCAAACCTGTCGCCCTCCAGTTAAACTTCACATCACGAGCTGCGCAGGTTTCAGGATTTTTTTAAAGAGACATTTAGACACTAAAACCATTTAATCTCATTGATTTAGTTATTTCAATGTTAAACTATTGTCTAGCAATTTAACACGAAATGAGGGTCCCTGGGCATTCACAGCCGAGCCCCTATTCAACATAGGCCTATGGCAGAGATTACACACTTCCCAACACTCTCAGCCAATCACAGCTGTCTATTGTGGCTCAGACTACTGGATTGTCATTTATCCAAGAAAAGCAGAGCAAATAGGCTGCTGGGCTCTGTCATTTAGCATTAAAACATTAAAAAACATATCAATGCTGAATGAAAGGTGCCAGGGTACTCCAGAAATTATAACCACTTCAATAAGATGAATCAGTTACAGTGTCTACAATGTCCCTTTAAATGAGTAGGTGCTGCTTTTCAATAGAAGATGAATAATAATAGATAATCTCAGAACTTCAATAGGCTTCCAATACTACAATAGACAACCTATCAGTGAGACGTTTTGGAACGTGTTCTTGGTGGTGTGAGTGATATGCATGTTAAAAGAAAATTGTCATCCTTTTTAATTAGTACTAAAATGAAATATTACATGTAATAGAGCCTTGCTGTATATTATTTTGTAACAAGTAGATGTATAACTTTTTCAGTGTATTTTCTGGTTTACCCTTGCTCCATGCAAATGGCAATATTTAGCTGTATTTGGTCAGGAGCACCACTTATTTGCTAAGATGGCACGTTAAGGAACACTATTGCAAACCTGTCCCTGTTCCCCCTCTCGATGGCAAGAAAAATGTAAAAAAGGTTTTACTTATTTTTAGCAGCGCCAAGGCTCCCTGCTTATCTCTCCATCTTCTATGATGTTACAGAGGAGCCATGGCCTCCTCTCGGATGGTCCAATCTATCTGGGAATAGGCCTAATGTCCCATAGGAAAGCATTATATTCAAGGCTTCCAGGCCATGTGACAGAGTTTTACTCAGTAAGTGCCTCTAGACAGCCACTAGATGTAAACTTAACCCTGCAATGTAAACATTACAGTTTCTAAAAAAAAATAGCATTGTTTCCACTGTAGAGTTAAAAGGACTGTGCCTCTGCACCCAGACCACTTCATTGAGATTAAGTGGTCAGGGTGACTATAGTGCTCCTTTAATTTAAAGGTGTGAAGGGTCTCTTAGAATATTTTTTTTTTTTTTTAGACATTCTTTATTTATGATAAAAAAAAGGGGGGAAAGGTTAGCGCTAATAATATATAAACAGGCAGCGACCTTTAGAGGGTAACCCTCTAACCCTCTATATAAGAGATATACAGTAAAGGAAAAAAAGGTTGCGCCAAAGATAAAATGGACAGAATAAAAGTAAAAACAACAATACAATAAAAATATATATATAAATAGGTATAGTCCAAAATAGTTTATCAGTTCCAATAGGTGTCTTGAGGTAAAGTAGGTATGGTCACTAATTCCACTGTGGGGGTAGGTTCTCTTGTTGTAGTATTTTCTACCGTCTCGTAATATGGAAGACACAAGGTGAAAAAGACTACAAAAATCACAGTGAAACCCCCATTTCACCAAATATTCAAAAACCTAGCCACTACTACAATAATCACAGCGAAACCCCCATTACACATACCAATAGGTATCAACTATTATCTGTAGACTCCGAAATCGAAAATGAAGATCATTTTTTAGAGATTCAGACACACCCCAACACCTTCAAAAATACACCACATCCAACAAGAGTAAAGAAAAGAACTCTAAGCCCAGAGGCAAACGGAGCGGCAGAAGAGAGCAAAAGAGAGAGATTAGAAAGACAATGATTGCACCAAACGAGTCCGATGCTGGTATTTTTAACTTATCACAGAAAGTTTTAAATGCAGCACAGATTTCAGTTTTAAGTAAAGGACTAAAATACGCACCAACCGGGGGGCGTGGCTTGGCTGCACATGGAGTAGGTCGCACGCTGCACTTGCTCCCGGGCCCCGATCCGCCTAAACCCAGACCCTGAGCGAAATTTGCGGTCCACATGGGGAAAACTAAACGTATGACGACCCCGAGACCTCCTCCTACACCCCACACCACCCTTAGACCCGGTCCGATGGACGAATTTCTGTCCACACCTCAGCACCTCAGAGACACACGCGGCACGGACAAGATGGCGCCCACCTCCCCGAGCACCAGCAGCCTGGCGGGCTCCGCGAGTGACACACCCGGCGCAGCTGCACTGTCCCAAATGTCGCTGGACATAGCGGCTATATCGGCCAACATGCTCACACGAAGTGACAAGACGGCCCTGGTCGCGGAGCTGCGTACCGTCATCCGGGAAGAGGTAGCCGCAGTGCGCAGGGACCTGACGGCCCTGGAGCAGAGGGTGGACGACCTGGAAGAGACTCGCCTCCAAACTGTGCAATACCAGCAGGCCACAGACCTAGCTACGGCGAGGCAGGGGAATATACTTCTTGAGATGCGCAGACAGGTCGAGGACCTGGACAACAGAGGCCGCCGCAACAACATACGAGTACGGGGCCTCCCTGAAGCCGACAATGAGTCCCCACGGGAACTGCTGACGGGCCTTTTCTTGTACCTGCTAGGAGAAGACGCACCCCCTGAAATATCCATGGAACGCGCACATAGAGCGCTCCGAGGCCCTAGAAGGGATGGCCAGCCCAGGGACCTGATTTGCTGCCTCACTTCGTTCCAACTCAAGGACGACATAATGAGAGCGGCCAGGGCCCGACGCACGCTCACATATATGGACTCCCAGGTCATGCTCTTCCAAGACCTGTCGCCTCTCACGCTAGATGCCCGCAGAGCGCTGAAACCGCTCACGACCATGCTAACGGAGAAGCGGATTCCCTACAAATGGGGCTTCCCATTCAGCCTACAAGCCAAGATCGAGAACCGTTGGCACTCGCTGCGCTGGCCCAACGATGTCACCAGATTCCTCCAGTCCACTGGACTGCCACATGTCCACGTTCCTAACTGGATTCTTGAGTATCCGCCTGCACGTCCGACTGGACCCCACCCAGCGGCCGAGAACCTGTCGGGCGACCGTGTTGCCCCCCTTCCGCAACGACGAGGAGGCCCTGCCGGCCCAGAAGAATAACACCCGATGACGCCACTACTGACCACCTTTGCCTGGAACCATGGACCTCACCCTACGCTACCTAGCCCTTATAAAGGTACCACACCTGTCCCTCTGACTTTGAAGATTGCCGACCTCATCCTGTACAAGGTGGACACTGTGAAGTTGACCGCAGGTTAGTGGGACATTATCGCTAGCTCATCACAGGGCTTAAGACTTAGAGCTGCACTTTGGGTGGGGGGGGTTTTTGGGGGGTCACGGACCGTACTGGGTGGGCTGTGATGCGTTGGACTGTTTGGGAGGCGGGTTTGGGCTGCTCAACCTCACGTAGTGCTGGCTCTTAGTCATACCCGGGCCTAGCAGGTTGGCACACTCAGGGGGCAAGGTATTGAGGTACGACTCCCCACGTGTAATGCTTCTTGCCTATATCCATTGTCTTCAACTCTGTTTTCCCATGACATGCTTAACTTGTTTTAAGTCAACACCCCTGGCGCATATCCCATAGCTAACGATAATTAACGTGCCACCTCACTGGTTCATATATCTTGTAATGCATTGCACTGTATTCCACATGTTGACCCGCCCCATTGCTTCCCGTCTTAGAGATGTCGTGGTGTTTTGCCCGCGGCACTTAATGCCCAGTACTTGCCGCCCACCTAGCGAGGATTAAGCAGCTGACGTAGGTGTGGCACCACACTGCCCGATGTAGGTCGTGTTAAATTATACTTATATTGTTGACCACTTCCTTTGCCTCCATTCACGTGGTCCCCAAAGAGGGTTCAATAATTGGCCTGTTGTTCTTGTATGTCTACCGGTTTGTGATGCTTTATTTCGAAAATGTTTAATTAATAACGTGTATTTCAATGTTGGCATAGGTGCCATTGAGTTTTCCACGGCATACGTTGTTCTTGAATACGCCTACTATGCCGTCACCCCCTGCTGCGCTACTGCACGGCCACACCCTGTATAATAGGATAGCTCGCACATGGGCCGGGGTGACGGGTGCTGGTCTCCCTTGCGTAATGGGTACACTACCGCCATTCATATGCCCTTTATATATAGCCGATACGCCTAAATTATACCACATGTGCCGCCTGCGGCATCATATGCTACTGTGGCTGGTACTGCACTGCTCTCGCTTATTACCCAGTTACATGCTACATTGCTTGGTGCCGCACGTGGCGACCCCCCCCCCCCCTTACTGCCACACCCCACCTGAGCGCCCTATACACACGTGTCGCGCCCCATTTCCAGGTTCCCGCTATGCCTCAGGCACGCGCAGCAGGGCCCCTATGGGATGCAAGGCACACCGTCTACTATAGGTACTGTGGGCCAACACTCATATAGTTATTCTTCGTAAAACTAGTACCATACGCACACCCAAGAGATCCATACCCTGTGCCTGTTATATTAGTGTAGAAAAATGTTTGTGGTTTCCCGAACCCTGTTATGGTTTTGCTGATGACTTGGGCTACAAAGCCGATGATGAGAATATAACGTTCTGTTCACATGTGTTGTCCTGCATTGTATTGTATTACACTGTGCTGTATTAACCGTATCTTTGAATGACACACGGCTCTGACTACCACTCCCCGCAGGCCTGCCCTGGGGGCCTGCCCCCTCCCCCCCCCCCACCCCCACTTTGCCTTCCCCCTCCGCCCGCCTACTGGAAAGGGACGTAAACCCACGGTGCTGACAGATGCCCCTACGTTACCGACGGACTTGCAACCCCCCCTTCTTTCCCCCCCCCCCCTCCCCCGGACACGCAAAGATTTAGACAGCCATCTCCCGCGGCGGATTGGGAGCCGAGGGACATGGGTGCCGATTACATCCCCTCACGTGACACAGACTTCGTGGGTGGCCTTCCCCGCACCTCACGCAACTGAACTTTTTTGTAAATAAGACCGCAGTTCTACGAGACTTTCCAGACCCACAGTCTCCCGAACGCTGTCAACCGGTCAAGGTTCACACGTTGCATTGACTCTCCCTCCCCCCCCCCCCCCCCCCCCTTACTGGATGGCGAACTCCCATCCTCCAGGCGTCCACCGTGCGGGGGCCGGAGCGGGATTCGGCCCGGCCCTGCTTAAATACTGGTCCAATAATACTGGGGGCCTCAACCAGCCGGAGAAACGTTCGCACCTGCTCCGCCGTCTTTGGGCGGAGAGGGTGTCCGTGGCGTTCTTGCAGGAGACGCACTTTCGGGGTCCAAATGCTCCCAAACTGGAAAACAAACGTTTCCCCCTGGCTTACTATGCCAACCACCCTGATTCTAAGAGAGCAGGCGTAGCAATATTGTTCGCACACAACACACCCTTCTGCCACGTAGAGACCCAAAGAGATCCGGGAGGCAGGTACATTTTTATCAAGGGTACGATAGCTGACCACACGTACACATTCGCTTGCTTATACTCTCCTAACCGCGGCCAGCACACCTTTCTTTCCCGCACCTTAAACAGGCTGAACAGGTTCAGGGAGGGGCTTCTTTTGGTGGCTGGTGACCTGAACATGCCACTTGACCCACTCCTGGACACGTCACGGGGAACATGCACGCACCCGCCGCACTGCTTGCGGACAGCTACTAGGGCTCTTACTAACTTAGGACTAGTTGACTGCTGGAGAACCGCACACCCCGATGACAGAGACTACACACACTTCTCACACGTCCACCGCCATTATAGCCGTATTGACTACATTTTCATGCCCCAGGAATACCTCTCCCTCCTACGCGACGCGCACATTGGAATCATGACCCACTCGGACCACGCCCCGGTTACAGTCTGCACGAGCTCCCCACTTTACAAACCAAAGGACAGGCAATGGAAACTGAACGTATCCCTTCTGACTGACCCAGTCACCCGCGCATCCACACATCAGACGCTCACACAATACTTCGACACTAACGAAAACCCGGACACCCCACCCCTGACGGTCTGGGAGGCACACAAATGTGTTGTGAGGGGCCACTACATCGCCATTTGCACTCAGCGTAAGAGAGATAGACTCAAGCACTTCACCAATCTCACCTCCAGGGTTACTGACTTGGAGAACAAGCACAAACAGACATTGGATGACGACACCTACCTACAACTGACTGAAGCTAGGAGGGAACTTAGGGATCACCTTTCACAGGGACTGCTGCACACCCTGTCGAAGTCGGCCAGATACTTTTATGAACACTCTAATAAGAGTGGTCGACTTTTAGCACGGATGCTCCAGACAAAAAGACGGACGCAACACATTCATAAAATAAACACACCCGGCCAACGTAGCACGCGACTCCCAGGAGGCATTCTTGAAGCCTTTCAGACCTACTACGCTGACTTATACAACCAGACGCAGACCGTTCACGGACAAACATCTCAGACACACCGACGTCAAATCACCGATTACCTCTCCCAGCACATAGCCAAAACGCTCACCCAGGAACAATCGGAGGACCTAGAACTACCCCTGACACTTGACGAACTTAAAGGCGCTCTAAAGTGCATGAAGCCTCACAAAGCACCGGGCCCGGTCATACCTTCGCACTTTTAGTGACACACTCTTGCCTAAACTTCTATCAGGTCTGAACTCGATTCGCGAAGGAGGGCAGTTCCCGACAGACACGCTAGCCGCCACCATCACAATAATCCCCAAGGAAGGTAAAGACCCGTCTAATTGCTCGAGTTACCGTCCGATCTCGCTCCTAAACTCGGACCTTAAGCTCTTTGCTAAAGCGCTAGCACTGCGGATCTCCCCGCTCCTCCCGGATCTGATTCACCCAGACCAGGTCGGGTTTATCCCGGGCAGGGAAGCCCGCGACGACACGATCCGGGCCCTTAACGTCATCCATATCGCTAAAACCAAGAAACGCGAGGTTGTCCTGTTATCGACGGATGCCGAAAAGGCGTTCGACCGGGTAGATTGGTCATACCTCGCGTCCACTCTCCACCACTTCAGATTTGGCCCACAGCTGCGCAACTGGGTGGCGGCTTTGTACACGACCCCGACAGCACGCATCCGCGTCAATGGTGCACTGACGAAACCTTTCCCCATCAGCAATGGCACGCGGCAAGGTTGTCCCCTGTCCCCCCTCCTGTTTGCCCTCTCTCTAGAGCCTTTCCTGGAGGCGGTCAGACGGGACGGGGGTATTACGGGGGTGACTCTGGAAGCGGAGGAACACAAACTTGCCGCCTATGCTGATGACATGTTGTTCTTCCTGGAGCAACCCTTAATTTCCATCCCTAACCTCCTCAAAGCGTTCCGCGATTTTCATCGAGTTTCCAACTTGAAATTAAATATGTCCAAGTCAGAGGCCCTGCCTCTCCTCGATAACACCGAGCTGGTTGATCGGTTGAGCTCAGAGTTCGCCTTCTCTTGGCGACCAGATAGACTACGGTACCTGGGCACTTGGCTACCGAGGGATCTCGCACAACTCTACCCGATGAACTTTCCCCCCCTACTCGCTACTATCCAAAAGGACCTTCTGCGTTGGTCCCCAATGTATCTCACCTGGTTCGGCCGCATACAAGCCCTGAAAATGAATGTCCTCCCCAGACTACTATATCTTTTCACGACATTACCTGTCGCGATCCCACAAACGTTCTTCCGTGCACTGGCCAGAGACATCCGTAGCTTTGTATGGAACCGCTCCGCCTCCCGCATTCGCAGAGCCACCCTGGAGCGCCCAAAATCAGCAGGGGGGGCCGGACTACCTTCCGTGCAAAGATACTACCAGGCCACACATCTACAAAGGGTGGTGGACTGGCACGCGAACACGGGTGCCAGGAGATGGGTGTCTATGGAGGTACAGCAATCTCGCGGTACGATCCCTGCTAGACTCTGGCTTGGCTCCCTTACGTACTCCGAGCTCCGACTCCAAAATCCCCTCATAGACGCCACCCTTCGGGTATGGTGCTCACTACGCTTCACGCACAGGCTCACCACATCACCTAACCCACTGACCCCGATCACACATAACCCGTCTCTCGCGGACGGTCTCACCCCCGCGGCAATGCGAAATTTTCACCAGACGGACTGGCTCTACCTGCATCAGTGGATCGCAGACAGAGCCCTTAAACCGTTACCCGATGTCATATCGACTCAGCAACCGACCCTGATAGACGCGTTCCACTACCACCAGGTGAAGACATACTACACAAATATTCAAGGCAAAGACCACATTCACAGACAACTGACCGACTTCGAACAATTGTGCACTGACAGACAACACCTTGATCACGCTGTATCCCACCTCTACGTACGCCTACTGACACCGGACAATGAGGGCACACTGGGGTTCACGGACAGGTGGGAGCGGGAGACGGGCGTGCACTTGACTGCCCAGGAGTGGGGCAAAGTCTTTCTCCTAACCCACAAATGCTCCATTAGCTCCAAATACCAGGAGATGAGCTACAAATTACTCACGCGATGGTATAGAACCCCAGAGGTGCTCAGACACATGCATGGTACAACCTCTGGCGACTGCTGGAGATGCCACTCCGCCCTGGGCACCACCCTTCATATTTGGTGGTCTTGCCCACGCATAGCTCCGTACTGGCAAATGATACACGACAAAATTAAAGAAATCACGGACACAGACCTCCCATTCTTGCCTCTGGCAATGCTCCTCCACCACACATCCATGCCCATTCAACAGTACAAAAAATCCCTCACAATACACCTGCTCTCTGCTGCGAAAAGCCTTATCCCGCTGCTTTGGAAAAACCAGGCGGCACCCACTTACAAGCAATGGGTAGACAAGGTTGAGGAGATCCGTGGGATGGAAATGCTAACTGCATCTCTGCGGGAGCGCTCGGACAAGTGCGCCCTCCAATGGTACCCCTGGACGTCCTATACTGCGCGGGGACGGGCCTGGCCCCGTACTCCGGGCCCCCCGGGAGACGCCTGATACCCTCGCCTGCTACCCCGATCCATATCCCTATGACGGAGATTAGTCCCCAGACTTAGCCACCCCCCTCTTATACCCAACCTTTGTCTCACCTGACAGCTACAGACGCGCCTGTAATACATTTTACACCTGAGGAAGGTGCCCCATATTACCAACCACAACCCGCTTAGGCGGACACGCTGTACACTGATTGTGACAATATCATTGGTGAAACATTATACTCGATTATGTATCCATGCCGGGCTCGATATACTGAGCCGATGTATGTCATCCTTTGCAATTTGATGTTTGTTTCCCCTGCCCCTCCCCTCCCTTTTCTTTTTTCTGTACCCCTTCCTTACTTGAAAAATCTCTCATAAATAAAGAATGTCTAAAAAAAAAAAAAAAAAAAATACGCACCAACCAACTCTTTTAAACCCTTTGAAGCATTTTTAGATGTAAACAAATTTGTACGGAAAGCCACACTCAAAAGATTTTTTAATGTACATAACTCAGAGGCCAATCCCCCCAACCCTCCTTCCCCACTCCCCTCGACCTCCACTGTCAACCCTCTTCATATCAACACTGACCTCAAACCAAAATCCACTTTTTATCCCTATCATTTTAAAACAGCCCCACTTGTGATGTTTGAAAAGTCTGTACTAAGAGATTTTAACAAAATTAAATACAATAAATATGACGCCCAAAATCTAAATACACTAGAAAAACAAGCAATTAAACAATTACAAGAAGATAAAGACATTGTTATCAAACCTGCCGACAAAGGTGGAGGCCTAGTTATCCAATCTAGTACAATGTATATAAAAGAAGCTTACAAACAACTGAATGATGTTGCTGTATATGAAAAACTATCTAGTGACCCTACATCCTCTATACAGAAAAAAGCAATCACCTTTTTACAAAAAGGACTAGATAACAATATCATAAACAAAAAAGAATTTGATTATTTGTTTTTAAAGTACCCTCGGATTCCGGTAATTTATTTTTTACCAAAAATACATAAAGATGCTAAAAATCCCCCAGGTAGACCAATTGTATCTGGGATTAACTCTCCACTGTGTAATTTATCTCAGTATATTGATATCTTGCTACAACCAGCAGTAAAACTTACAAAATCTTATTTGAAAGATTCAATGTCACTGCTGAGATTTTTAAACAGTTTTAATTGGGAACCAGATCTTATACTGGTCACATGTGATGTCACCTCATTATATACCATCATCCCTCACCAACTTGGATGTGATGCTGTCAAAACTATATTATCCAATGAAAAAAGAATTCCAGATACTCAGATTGATTTTATTGTAGAAGGTATTAATATTATTTTAACCAATAATTATTTCTGGTTTTATGATTCTTTTTATCTCCAAAAGAGGGGGACAGCTATGGGGACCAGGTTTGCTCCCAGCTATGCCAATCTCTTTATGGCAGACTGGGAATCCAGCGCCATTTGGGGACAACATGCCTGGGAGCAAAACCTGGTCTCCTATTTTAGGTATATTGATGATTTATTTTTTATATGGAAAGGCTCAGAGGACTCACTTAATTCTTTTATATCCCATCTTAATTCTAATAATAGAGGGATTGTTTTAACATGTGAATATAGTAAAGAAACAATTAACTTTTTAGATTTATGTATTTTTATCAAAGAAGGCACAATTCACACTAAAACACATTTTAAAAAAGTATGCACCAACACTGCAATTGACCACACCAGCTGCCATTATAAACCATGGCTTGAAAGTGCACCCAAAAGTCAGTTTTTACGAATACGACGCAATTGTTCCCATATCGATGACTTCAGTGAACAATCACAGTTTTTAAAGAAACAATTTAAAGAAAAAAACTATTCCCCCACAAAACTGGATAACACTATACAAACAGTGAAAGATAAATCAAGAGAGAGTCTTCTTACCTATAGGGATAAAAGTAACACAGAAGCCCCCACCCTCCCGATCATTTTTAACTATAATAATAAAAGTGGTTTTATCAAGAAAACAATCAAAAAGCATTGGCATCTCCTAAAACAAGACGATATCTTGAAAGACATTTTACCAACACAACCGAAAATTGTTTTTAGAGGTGCTCCCAATTTTAGATCCATTCTGACTAATAATTACACGAAAGAAATCAAAAATACCCAACACACTTTTTTAAATGGAGCTAAAGGTTTTTACAAGTGCAAAAGATGCATTGTATGCAAGAGTACTGACCCCTCCACACAGTCCAAAATTACTAGCTTCAGATCTAACAATACTAAGAAGAACTATACTATAAAAGACTTTATAGGCTGTAATACCACCAATGTCATCTATCTATTGGAGTGCCCTTGTGGCCTCCAATATGTGGGCATGACCACCAGATGTCTTAAGGTTAGATTAGCAGAACATTGCAGAAATATAAAGAACGGATATCCCAACCACTCTGTATCAAAGCATTTTGTCAAACATAACCGAGATCCTAAATTCCTCAAATGTATAGGAATCAAGAAATGCAAAATGCCATGGAGAGGTGGAAATATGAAAAATATTCTAGGGAGATTAGAAATGGAGTGGGTGTTTAATTTACAAACTTTAACCCCCCAAGGTCTTAATGTTGATTTTGATTTATTTAATTTTTTATGATGTTATTAAATTATATTATCATTTTTATCTCTTTGCTGTCAGTTTGGGGCTATCCTACTCATAGTTGTCAACTACGGCATTATGGTCTAGGATACCCCCAACCTGACAGCATCCCTCACTGCTATTTGCAGCATATATATATATATGTCAACACACATTCAATGTATGCATTACAGTTGCAGTATGTACATATAATCCCCACTATAATCATTTTTTTATGTGGCATTCCTATATTTTTACCTATCACCATTTTATTATATAATGGTTCTCAAAATGTTTTATTATACCTAAGTTAACTTTTAGAAATAACTTTTAAAAAATATATTTATTTAGAATACCCCTTGTAAAATGGTTCATATAATGTGTTATTAGATTTAAAATTATTTTATGTATTTTTAATAATCATATTACTAATATTTGTTATATAATTCCTATACACTTGTCTCTAATTAATTCCCCCCCCCTAATTTATATCAACACAATCAATTTAGCTTTTATATGAATACAAAATATGTCCAACCAAAATATAAACATTATGTCTATTCTTAAGTCTACATATATGTGTATAAGAAAAGAATCCTTTTCATTTAAATCCGATGTTTAGACAAAAGGGCGCTTTAAACTACATCTCCCAAGCGCCCTTTCGCCGATCTGCCGATCACGTGACCCGCACACTACTTCCTTATTGGCCGCGGGTCACGTGATGATCGTTGCCCCACCTTCTGAGGAGTACATGCCGCCCACCAATAGGACGGCTGCACTACCTCACGCCGATCACGTGACTCGCACACTACATTCCCCAAGATGCTGTGCGAGTCACGTGACGCGCAATTTTTAAAAGTTATTCAAATCCATGTTTCAAGACTTCGGTTTTGAACAGAATGTAACCCACAAGGATAAGGTACATTAAAGAATATGATGCATATTCTTATTTAAAGTTTTTACTTATTTTATGTGAAATGTTAATTGTATGATTTTAATTGGCTGCCGAACAATGATGTCATCTTGGCGCCATTTTTTAAAGTACCAGTACCTATATAAATTCTTTATGTGCCAGGAAATATGTTATTCCATTTTTGATAAAGCCCCAGCGGTGAAACGCGTTAAATGGTTATTTATATTGTGTTATTTTATAATAAATGATTTTTTGGTCTAATAAGTGTACCACTATCATTTTATATACACAATTATTACTATAATCTTATTTTATTTAATTTTTTCCTGGCATTTTTATTCTACATATCCTGAAGTGGGGATTATACCACTAACGCTATTACCTGAGTGCAGTGTGATCTGCACTTTATTTGTGAGTATATTTTATCTTATTTTATTCACCACCTTTTAATCAATCAATCGGAGAGCACTATCTGCTGTTTTTATTTCCTTCTTCTCCTGAGAGTTGGACATACCCCTTGGAGGACAAGCAACAATATATCCCATCAGCGGGGATTATACCGCTGTATGCCTACAAACCCCGAGCTGGCTATAGCTCAACTAAATGTGAGTGTAACATATATCATTTTTATACCATCACATTAAGTGTATACACTCCGCACGATTAGTCTTTTTCACCTTGTGTCTTCCATATTACGAGACGGTAGAAAATACTACAACAAGAGAACCTACCCCCACAGTGGAATTAGTGACCATACCTACTTTACCTCAAGACACCTATTGGAACTGATAAACTATTTTGGACTATACCTATTTATATATATATTTTTATTGTATTGTTGTTTTTACTTTTATTCTGTCCATTTTATCTTTGGCGCAACCTTTTTTTCCTTTACTGTATATTCTTTATTTATGAGAGATTTTTCAAGTAAGGAAGGGGTACAGAAAAAAGAAAAGGGAGGGGAGGGGCGGGGGAAACAAACATCAAATTGCGAAGGATGACATACATCGGCTCAGTACATCGAGCCCGGCATGGATACATAATCGAGTATAATGTTTCACCAATGATATTGTCACAATCAGTGTATAGCGTGTCCGCCTAAGCGGGTTGTGGTTGGCAATGTGAGGCACCTTCCTCAGGTGTAAAATGTATTACAGGCGCGTCTATAGCTGTCAGGTGAGTCAAAGGTTGGGTATAGGAGGGGGTGGCTAAGTCTGGGAACTAATCTCCGTCATAGGGATATGGATCGGGGTAGCAGGCGAGGGTATCAGGCGTCTCCTGGGGGGCCTGGAATACGGGGTCAGGCCCGTCCCCGTGCAGTATAAGACGTCCAGGGGTACCATTGGAGGGCGCACTTGTCCGAGCGCTCCCGCAGGGACGCAGTTAGCATTTCCATGCCACGGATCTCCTCAACCTTGTCGACCCATTGCTTGTAAGTGGGTGCCGCCTGGCTTTTCCAAAGCAGCGGGATAAGGCTTTTCGCAGCAGAGAGCAGGTGTATTGTGAGGGATTTTTTGTACTGTTGAATGGGCATGGATGTGTGGTGGAGGAGCATTGCCAGAGGCAAGAATGGGAGGTCTGTGTCCGTGATTTCTTTAATTTTGTCGTGTATCATGTGCCAGTATGGAGCTATGCGTGGGCAAGACCACCAAATATGAAGGGTGGTGCCCAGGGCGGAGTGGCATCTCCAGCAGTCGCCAGAGGTTGTACCATGCATGTGTCTGAGCACCTCTGGGGTTCTATACCATCGCGTGAGTAATTTGTAGCTCATCTCCTGGTATTTGGAGCTAATGGAGCATTTGTGGGTTAGGAGAAAGACTTTGCCCCACTCCTGGGCAGTCAAGTGCATGCCCGTCTCCCGCTCCCACCTGTCCGTGAACCCCAGTGTGCCCTCATTGTCCGGTGTCAGTAGGCGTATGTAGAGGTGGGATACAGCGTGATCAAGGTGTTTTCTGTCAGTGCACAATTGTTCGAAGTCGGTCAGTTGTCTGTGAATGTGGTCTTTGCCTTGAATATTTGTGTAGTATGTCTTCACCTGGTGATAGTGGAACGCGTCTATCAGGGTCGGTTGCTGAGTCGATATGACATCGGGTAACGGTTTAAGGGCTCTGTCTGCGATCCACTGATGCAGGTAGAGCCAGTCCGTCTGGTGAAAATTTCGCATTGCCGCGGGGGTGAGACCGTCCGCGAGAGACGGGTTATGTGTGATCGGGGTCAGTGGGTTAGGTGATGTGGTGAGCCTGTGCGTGAAGCGTAGGGAACACCATACCCTAAGGGTGGCGTCTATGAGGGGATTTTGGAGTCGGAGCTCGGAATACGTAAGGGAGCCAAGCCAGAGTCTAGCAGGGATCGTACCGCGAGATTGCTGTACCTCCATAGACACCCATCTCCTGGCACCCGTGTTCGCGTGCCAGTCCACCACCCTTTGTAGATGTGTGGCCTGGTAGTATCGTTGCACGGAAGGTAGTCCGGCCCCCCCTGCTGACTTTGGGCGTTCCAGGGTGGCTCTGCGAATGCGGGAAGCGGAGCGGTTCCATACGAAGCTACGGATGTCTCTGGCCAGTGTACGGAAGAACGATTGTGGGATCGCGACAGGTAATGTCGTGAAAAGATATAGTAGTCTGGGGAGGACATTCATTTTCAGGGCTTGTATGCGGCCGAACCAGGTGAGATACATTGGGGACCATCGTAGAAGGTCCTTTTGGATAGTAGCGAGTAAGGGGGGAAAGTTCATCGGGTAGAGTTGTGCGAGATCTCTCGGCAGCCAAGTGCCCAGGTACCGTAGTCTATCTGGTCGCCAAGAGAAGGCGAACTCTGAGCTCAACCGATCAATCAGCTCGGTGTTATCGAGTAGTGGCAGGGCCTCTGACTTGGACATATTTAATTTCAAGTTGGAAACTCGATGAAAATCGCGGAACGCTTTGAGGAGGTTAGGGATGGAAATTAGGGGTTGTTCCAAGAAGAACAACATGTCATCAGCATAGGCGGCAAGTTTGTGTTCCTCTGCTTCCAGAGTCACCCCCGTAATACCCCCGTCCCGTCTGACCGCCTCCAGGAAAGGCTCTAGAGAGAGGGCTCTTAGAATATTTTCACCTAGCAGAAAAAAAGTTTCTATGCCAGAGCTGATTCCTGATTTTGTTCGTTGGTGTCTTGCATCTGAGGACACCAAGGAACTATCCTCAGACAGTACAGTGCAAGAACATCATTAGATGCAGAACCATGAACTCTTACCAAGGTCCTGTATGAAGAGGACAGCCATCAGGCATCACAATTTTGGGAGTAATGGATCATTTTCATTTGTTAGGAAATGCTGAAAAGCAGTCTCCGCGTGAACATACTTGGGTTTCAAGTAGATGTTACAGTAATTTTTTTTTTTTTACTTGATAGTTAAGCGGTTAACATGGGTGAAGTGATCAAAAGTCAATGACTGATCCTAGAGCGCTCAGAAGAACTGGACTCAAAGAATGCACTGTTGGGTATAAAAAGTAGATAACAATAGCTGCTGGTATATATAGAAGTGGCATTGTAACATCGACTCACAGAACACTGCCTGTGTTCTCAATATCATTTTTCTCTGGAAAAATAATATACCGTGGGAGTGTAATTGTTTAATCTTTCCGGTGTGTACATTCTCTACAATGTTTCTATTTTAGTGCTTGCTGGGGGCAATTTGCATTATTTTTATTGTTCACTGACTCCAAACACAGAGATCTGTTTACGTGATGGAGCAAATAGCTGCAGTTTGTGAAAATATTTTGATTTTGCTCATTTAAATGGTAAAATAGCGGAACAGATCCCATGCCAAGTATTTGTATTTATATCTGCCTAATATCCTCTGGATAATGAGATATTTGCATGATCCAAACGAGGTTTACACTTACTTGTCTGAACATTATTTTGATTATAAAGAAATGTTTATTCATTGGTATGTGCGTATTAGAATGGTGGCATTTGATTATATATCTAATGATGATATGTTTCGGGGAGCAGAGGGCGGAAGGTTAGAGTGGAAACTCCTGTCCTGCTGTGGGGTTTGACATCATTCACCCAATTCCAGCACCAATGTCCCTCAGCACTGGCTCGGTGCTCTGCCTCCTCTGATGTCATCTGACAGGGGGGGACCTAATGCACGTGGTGAGCACTGCGAGCACATTAAGCCCTCTCAATAGGAAAGCATTGAGTCAATGCTTTCCTAAGGGGATTTCACCGATGCTGGATTTCCTCATGCAAAGTGTGAAAGTGTCCTGCGTCATTTAAGGGACCCAGAATCCAGTAAACTCCTGAAAGTCTGTCTGGTAGACAGCCACTAGAGGCTCTCTTAGTACTGCACTGTAAACATTGCAGTTTCTCAAAAACAGAAATGATTTACATTGCAGGACTAAGGGGGACAGGGACACTTAATGAGCTGAAGTGGTCTGGGTGCTCATAGTGTCCCTGAGCAAGCCATTAGATGTGCTTGCACTATGTTCAGGACACTAGGACCCTGCTGGAAGCATTAAAACAGTGCTCCCTGCAAGGTCTTGCAGTGAAAGACAGCAATATTGCACCATAACAACTACAGTGAGCTGAAGTAGTGATGGTATTTTGACTGTCCCTTTGTTATCTGACTTTGATCTTGAATTGCCTATAGTAAATATCAAAATTGCAGTTTCATATTCAGAGATTTCATCTATAACCTATGATAGTGAGGTCAGTCCTCTGCAAACTTGAAAATTCCAAAGCAAAAAGTCCAGCTTGACAAAGACCTTGCTCGTAGTTACAAATGTTGCTCACTGAGGGACTGTGATAACATGCAGAGTGCTTATTTCGTATTCACTACTTGAATGAAACTGGACTGCTGGAGTTCCTAATGCATCCAAACGAGAGAGATGACTGCAATAGTGTGAATGCTGCCTGTTTAGCTTGTTCCTGCAATGTGAGGTGGGCATGTCATTTCTAAATAAAAATAAAACATAACGGTTTAATTGCTAATGAAGATACGACCATTACTAAACCTGCATGTACATTTTTCAATCACTGTCAGGTTGATTACCGATACTTAAGCAGAAGACAGTGCTGCCCCCTGGTGGCATATAAAGCTGTGTTTTAATTTATATATATATACAATGTATAATGTATATATTGCTGTTGAAGATGTGAAATGTATTTAAAATAATGGATAATAATGACATTTTCCATTTTACCATAATCCAGTGTTTTAATTCCAGCAGTTTCATGAAATTTATTAACAGCGAAATTAAAACCCGAACCAGATGAATTCTGCCAAAACATATCAGCATGTGAAGAAATAAATCAGAATATAAAAGCTGTAAAGAAAGCAGGCAATAGGTGGCATCTATATACGGAATATTATGTTGTTTTACTTCTGTTTTGAACCAATGTTTTTTGTTGTAAATTAATTAAGACAGTACAAAAGAAATAATGAAAAATGTGTGCAGATGTATACATTGCCATTTGTTATACAAAAAAAATAGAAATAATCAACAACTAAAGTGCAATCAATAGGTGCTAAGTGCTACAGAAAAATATTCTGCAGGCTAAGCAGTAAAGTGCTAATAGTGCAATTTGTGTTAAAAAAAAATCACACATACCAATTATAATCACATATATACAGTGTGTAAAGTGCTTATAATCACACAGAACTGCCTTAGTGATTGAAGAATCATATAACATGCAGCAACCATAAAATAATGTAGCCAAATAACTCCAACCAAGAAAACAAAAAATAATGAAATATGGTGCGAAAATATTCTTTATGTCCTTTAGGGGCTTCAACAAGCCAATTCACATTAGTCGTGCCTTTAAATGAAGAAAGCAAAAACATATAGTGCAGACTATCTGACACATCAACAAAATGTAAATGAATGTAAATCTTAAGGTTGGCAACTCACAAATGAGAAGTGGAACAGTGCCACTCACACATGCAGGCTCTGCGTGTATCAGGTCCTACTCAGTGATGCACCCCCAATCAATAAAGCCATATCAGGTCATTAGAATGTCAGCTTCAGTAAAACTTGACTTCACAAATGTGAACACCATCAAAGGAAAGCAGCTACTCTGAGGTAACATTGCCAAACTTGGACAGTAACACCCAGCGGCAGAACTATGCACTTATGGACTCCCAATGGCAATGTGTCTTCAGTTGTCTGGTCTTGTGATGAATGGGCACCTTTAATAATGGCAGTGCTTCCTCCCAGCTAACGCCAAGCCATGCAGGAGCGTAAGGCAGAGAGAATGGGATGCAGAGCAGGAGAACCTCTGACTCCCAACAGCCTCAGCCACCAGACTGGATTCCAGGGATACCATCCTCCTGCATCCAAAAGATAGGAAACAGGAGGATGGCTAAAATGTGTACATTTTGTATGTGTGTGACCATCTGTGAGTCTGTATGCATGTCTATGTATCTGCATGTGTGACAGTGTGTGCAGCTGTGCATCTGCATGTGTGTCAGTGTTCTTATCTGTATGTGTCATTTTGTGCCTCTGTGTATCTGCATGTGTGTCAGTGTGTATCTGTGTGTCACTCTGTGTGTCTGTGTATTTGTACGTGTGTCTGTGTTTGTATGAAGAATACCTAATGGTCCAGGCACTTAGGGTGAAACCTAGATAAGCAGATTTATTGGAGCACAAATTAGCCTTTCAAGCTTGAAAAAGATCCTGAGTGGGGTAAAACCAGTGGCGGAACTACCGTGGTCACAGGGGTCGCAGCTGTGACCGGGCCAGTCACTCCAGGGGGCCGGCTGCCCTGCGGTCCCCTGCGACCGGGTGCACGCTGCCATGAGTTGCGACCCCAGCCGCGCGGTAGATCTGCCCGGCCCGCACGTTAACAATGAATATCCAGGTGGCCCGGTCAGTGATGTGGCGCTTTAACAGTGCGACCGGGCCCCCTGTGATGAGGTCAGAGCACAGGGAGGAAGTGACTGCCTCTGTCACTTCCTCCCTGCAACCACCAGGAGCCGCGCGGGAGGAAGAGAGGAGGGAGTCAGAGTGGGAACTCTGACTCCCATCAAGCTGAGCCACCACTGGCTATAATTATAGTGAAAGGGTTAATTTGACCTTTTTCATCCAAACAGAAACCAACAATTTCGTAATCTTACAACAGAATTGTTATTTTTTTTTAAATTCATTTCTGTCCCACTATTCCCCATCTTTTTATTATTTTCAATCACCTTAGTTTTATTTTAAAACAAAAGATAAAGTAAAGACTACTGTTTAGGCTACTACTTATTAGGTTGTACCGAAGGACACCTAGTATTAAATATATCCTATTACATGTTCCATATTGTGAAGAGTGTAGCAGGAAGCCTGATTCTTAGTGGGTCTGGGAGACATCAACATTAAAAGGTTACTCTAAGCATCCTGCACACATCAGTGTTTTGAAGTGGTCGTGGTGCAAGGAGCCTGCATGTGCAGTGTGTCAGTATAAAATGCTGCACATACTGAGATATTTTATACTGCTGCCGGAGGTGTAACTCCATTACAGAAGCATCATTGGCCAGTGCGGAACAAGAGTTCCAGGCTAGCTCATAAACATTTTTGTTGTATTCTTTGCACAGAAATTCATTCATTGGCTTACAGCTCCCTTAGAAGAAGTGGAGAGACACTTGCATACATACATACTCTGTATTAAAGGGATACTATAGGCATCAAAAAATGTTTGCTAAGTGAACCAGTTTAAATCCATAGATCATACCCCTGCATTCTCACTGCTCAATTATCTGCCAGTTAGGAAATGGAACACTTTTATTTCTGTTTATGCAGCCCAAGCCACACCTCTCCTGGCTGTGACTCACACAGCCTGCATGGAAAAATGGTTTCATTTTCAATCAAATGTTAACTTGCTTTCAAAGCTGTTATCTCCTGCTTTGCTAATTCAACTTTATTCACACACAGGATGCTCATGTAGGATCTAGCAGACTATTAACAGAGTACGGGATAAGAAATTCAAAATTGAACAGAATGTGCAATATGGGAAGTTTAAACATTAGATCTCTCTTTACAGGAAGTGTTTACGAAGGCCGTGCAAGTCACATGCAGGGAGGTGTAACTAGGGCGGTATAAACAAATTGATTTAACTCCTACATGAGAATTGAGCAGTGAGACTGCAGGGGCACGATCTACACAATAAAACTACGTCATTAAGTTGTTTTGGTGGCTATACTGTCCTTTGACAAACACAAGACCACCAGTGTAAAGGAAAGAGTCCCTGGTAATACTACAGAGTCCTGGGGCCACCAATGCTTTCATGATTATTTATGTGTGTTTAATTATTTCTTGTAAACTAGTTCAGGAATTATTCAGGATGCTAATCTAATGAATCCTAGTAGAACTGAAAGCACTGCATTGTTCAAACATGACTGGTAGGATTTCTTTTATTTCTTTTCAAATTCAGTACTTTATTCTCTAAATAACGAACTGCAGTTAGTTGAAAACCAAATTATAAAATTCAGGCAAAAAAATGCTGTTTTAGAGAAAATTCTTAAGCTATTGTCACAGCTTGGTTATTTTAGTCTAAATCTAGCCGTTCGTTTTTTAATTCACTACGGTTTGCAATTTAATGAATAAATCCTCCAGTGTTTTCTGAAGAACCTTTCAAGGTATCATCAAAGCCTTATTGCTGACTAAGTAAAATAAAACTTTTCTTAAGAAAAACCTAAGGAGACAATAAATCGAATTCAGGACACATTTGTGGGGAATCTGCCATCTGTAATTCTCTAAAAAAATACGTTTTCAATAATTTAAAATGTTTTTAAAGTTAACTAATATGAAAGAAAGAAAAAAAAAGTGCTGTCGGTTTCAGTGAAGGCTTCACTCAAACAGTAGCTTTATAAAAACGAATTGTATCACTAAAAGCATAGACTGCACAAATATTAAACATTTGAAAGAACAGTCTGGAATGTTCTTATATTTATAATGGTGATAAGCAGATTGTTCAGCAGAAATTGTTATACCCAAGAAATAGGCACATTATTCCAAGGAAGATCAATCATGGCTTTCAAAAGGGCCTTTTAAAACAAAGTCAAGTTCCTTTAGTCCATAAAGCCTCACTTACATACGTCTATATACTCCTGGAATTATTACCAGTATGTAAAGAAATTAATTCCTTTGCAAAAAAAACATTCCGCCTATTAAATGGCTGCAAATAGACATAAAAAGACAGCCCTCACTCCCTTCCTTCCAAACATTAAAGGGGCACTATAGTGTCAGCAACACTATGATATATTCCTGTCACTATTGTTCTAAAACCACCATTTAGGTGGTTGGCAACCCTTACCCCATGTTTGAAAGGTGATTAACTTTCTGCCAGAGCCGTGTGGGGTTCCACGCATCTGGCCCTGCCCCGATCTGCCTCCTTGGAAAGCATTGGATTGACTGAGATAGTCAATTCTGATGATCTCAGCCAAGGAGGCGGGGCAGGGATGGAACCAAATGCCGCCCTTGTCAATAAGCATCACCTCATAGAGATGCACTGGATAAATGCATCTCTATGAAGACGGGTCAGTGTCTCCATGCAGAGCATGGAGATGCTGAACATCAGTGTTGCACACTGTGCAGCAATAACCCAGGAAGCACCTTTAGTGGCTCTCGGAGGAGTGGCCAGTAGAGGTGTTTCTAGGCTATAATGTAAACAGTGCTTTTTCTCTGAACTCCATGAAACGATGCTGGATGTCCTCACAATGTGCATGATGATGTCCAGCATCTTGCAAATATGCATAGGAAAGCATCAAGTCAATTCTTTCCTATGGGTAAGGTCTAATGCTAAAAAAAATTAAATACACATTGCTTAGTATTGAAGGGGGTTAACAACAGACATGACAGAGAAATATATGAAATATATATTACATATTACAGATATCACCTACCGTGCTGAATCTAGGGAAAAGGCCAATGGCTGGTTGTGGTTCCATGGGAAATGAAAAGAAGGGTTTAAGATCTAGATGACGTTGAACCATGGCTGCAGGAGGACGAAGCAAGGTTGGTAACCCCCCAGCTCTGTTAATACTCCCTGCGAAGAAAACACAAGGCAATGTGAGTGTTACATTATTATTAGCATTTAGATATGCAGTGCCTTACCATTATAGAAAGGAGAACAGATGAAGAAGGCCTTGCTCAAACAAGCTTACAATCTATGAGGATATATTGTTAGGTGTCTTGCTAAGGACACTTACTGGTAAGGTGGTCTGATCAGTACCCAGTTTCCTGGTTCTAAGGCAGTGACGCTACCACTTGCACTAACCAGTGGATATACATTAAAGGAACACTATAGTGTCAGGAACACAAACATGTATTCCTGACCCTGTAGTGTTGAAACCACTATGTAACCCCCTGCTCCCCTTCTCCCATAAATATTGTAAAATCCTATTGTTATTCCAGGCTGCTGGTCTGCCCCTGATCTGCCTGCTTGGCTGACATCATCAGAAGTGGTGATATCAGCCAATCACAATGCTTTCCCATTGGAAAGCATAGGTTTGACTGAGATTGTCAAGGAGACAAATTCGGGCAGAGCCAGCACAAGCCAAACACAGCCCTGGCCAATCAGCATCTCCTCATAGAGATGAATTGAATCAATGCATCTCTATGAGGAAAGTTCATTGTGCAACACTGCCCCAGGATGCACCTCTAGTAGCCATCTGAGGAGTGGCCAGTGGAGTTATCACTAGGCTGTAATGTAAACACTGTAAAACATGTACATTGTTCAAAAGTAGAAGGAAAATGTGTCAGTGTTCAAAGGTGAATAAGTCCCTTTGTTCATTAGTCATTTTCAGGAGCTCATTCAACTTTAACTCAACTTTAATTTGGGGCCAAAATGTGTCCAGATGTGTTGACGTGAGACAACCCACCCACCTCAAAGTGTCACTTCAAAATATCGACAGAGAAGAGCTTGAAATTGAACTTGCAATTCATCGACTAGATTCATAAATATATTATAGCGCATTAGAGTTGCCAGTTTTGCAACACACAAATTAAAGCATACCGGTACATAAAAATAAAAAAAAAACTATAAGCAGCCACTGGAAATCACAAATCCAAAAAGACACAGAAGAGCAAGGAGGAAGTATTATATTCATTTAAATATGTATTTTATCATTTATTTTAAGCTCAAGACAAACAAAACATTTTGATTGTATAAAGGATGTAAATAGACAATGTAAGAAAGAGAATAAAAGACAAAGTAAATGTGGTAGGTTTATAACCAGCTTTTATTTTATTTTATATTTAAATGACTAGGGATTTATAGAATAATTAGAGCACTTATGATGTGTCATGAGCAAATTAGAAGGATTTATTTATGCAATTTCTCAAGGATTTAACCCCTTCTCAACAAGATTGTTTGTAAATAATAAACCATCTTACCGGCGATGGTGACGTAATATTATACATGTTTTGGTTTATGAACAGTTTTGGAAATAAAAATACATAACATAAAAAAAATATATAAAAAAACATCAAAATACAACAATAACTAATTATTTTATTCCAGAATTCAGATGTAATTTCCATGCAGTTCATTGCTTCGAAACTGATTCAGAAAACAGTTTATAGGGCATTTTGCAATCACATCACATCGTGAGCAATCAGAAATGGTTATCAGGAGCGCAATGTAAGCATTCCGTAAGTGAGATGTTACAATTTAGAATTATGTTCTGAAATATAGTTTGGATAGAAATGCAATTTAAACCATATATATGAGCTTGGCATATGATGGTATCTACTACTGTGTCCTGGGTATACATAACGTTGGGAATAAAGGGATTAATTCTAGCTAGCAACAGCAGTAAAGGGAGGCTTGACAGCAATATTTAAAGATATATCATGAAGAACACTCGCAAGAGGATTTGGGAAATGGTCTGTCTAGTTAGAGGGAAGTCATAGCTGTGGATATACACGTTGATAAAATAATAAGTACATGAGTTGGACCGATTGGTGTATTTTGGAATATAATGTTAAAATGAAGAAATATTCCTTTGTTGTCAGCAACAACAGGTATACCAAGGGACTGGATACCAGAACTGAAATGAGGACAAGGTCAAAGATTATTTGCTAAAGGAGTAGAACTGATACTTTAGTTATGCCTGGCACAGAGTGATTAAGTTTGGAAGTGATGGAGGGGTGAGAGGACAAAAGGAGTCTTGTTCTGATAAACTAGAACAAAGGGGTTATAGAGCTGAGTCCCGAAGGCCAGAGGTTTGGGATTTCTATTAATAATAGCTAATTAATTTTGGGTTGTAAGCACTATGTCGAATATGCATTTCAGAAAATCAAAGCAGTTTTATTACACAACTGCAAAAACTGTAACTTGGAATACATAGCTATAAATGCTATTGATAAACATCTGCAATCGCTATAAATGCAGTAACAAAACAACTGCCGTTATGCTGTAGGAACACACAACTGCCATCAGTACAAGTGTGGACCACAGAAATGCACATTCTACAATATTGCACTGCACAACTCAAGTTGTAGCTCTGCTGAACACACTATTGCTATTCTAATAGTAGAGTTAATAAACTGCCACAAATATATAGCAAGAACACACAAGCTGCAACAGAATCCCTACATCAATATACTGCTCTACATTTAGTAATACACAACTGGAATTATTAAATCAAAGGAACAAAACCACAGTCACTACAGCGCAGAAACAAACACACACAAAAAAATATGACAAATAAAACATACAATTGAACTGTAAAAATAAAAAAATATATCTATTATACTGTGCTTGTCAAGTTAGGAAAGTAACTATATCAAAAGTGCTGCGCATCCGGAGGACATGTCCTTTTCACAGACAACACAATGTGACACCCGACAAGGGGATTGGATTTAAAATGTGACTATTTTATCTAAAATGTACAGTTCCCTTATCAATGCTTTGCGATTCCCAGTTTAGTCAATAGACCTCATATGTGCCATAAATATACTAACAGTTCCACTATAAATGGTGCTGAAATGTAGACATACTGAAGCAACATGACTTGATTTGGAAGCTGGAGCAGAACACACAATATTGGAAAACAATGAAAAAGCGTAATGATCGCTCCATTATCCTAGCAGTGTTTGGGGGGTTTTGTTTTGTCTCAGCAGAATATTGATATTGATTTGCTTTCAGATTCCAATCAAAAGTGCACATCAATACAACCCTGATGAAATGGAAGCCCTTTCAAAGGTAACATGGTTTCTTATGTTTAAAAAGAATGGCTCTATTGTGAAACTGATCATTGTGTTGTTGTTTAAATATTTGTATTTAATAGTGTAAGAAAAGCCTTTGAAACCTTAGAGCATCGGGTCCACAGAGATCTATAGAGTTTGACAGGATCTGAACAAATCACATCTATTAGAACTAAGCATGTAGGGTAGGCATTGTATCGTTGTATCCGTTTCTGCCTGTCATGGTAAAAATTACTTAAAGGGACACTCCAGGCATCAAAAGAACTTTCATGCATTTTATAGCTATTAACTTGAAAATAGCTGTTTGAATGCTCAATTTTATGTGTTGTTTTACCATTTTGCTGCATTCTGCATCATAAACGTCTTCCTTATTAATTACTATAGCCGGGTATATGACATCACAACTTCCTTTATGTCCGCTCTACAGTAGCAAACTGGACATGTATGTCATCAGAAAGCACAGCAAAGGTGTGTAGGAGTTGTAGTTAAGCTAATCTCTTTCATGGGTAGAAAGCTAATAAGTAAATCCCCCAAACCCCTGATCTTAGCAGAATCACACACACACACACACACACACACACACTTTTACTAATGTGCTTCATGTATAATGGATAAGAATGAGACTCAACTCCAGCCTGGGGTGACCTCTTAATGCATTTAGTGCTCCAAGACTTGGTGTTTTACAAATAATTGATTATAATAATAATAGCAAATCTTGTAGGTTTATTAAGATGGTAAATCACTGTTTATGACACTGGATTTCCCGAAGCTGAAACTAATTTCTGAATGAGCTCTATTTGTGTATGGAAATCAGATGGATATCTGCAGGCCATTTAAACTGATAAAGGTGATTTCTCACTTGTTCCTTTAAAGATGGTTAGCACATTTACTTTTTTTTTAAGCAGAATCCATATAGCAGGTTATGATAATCAGACGTAAAGAGTGCTTTCTCTTTCACCGCTTGCCGGATTTTGTATCATCATATAACAATTTGCTACTTAAAGTCCCTATTCTGGCTGTCAGCGGTCTCCGCAGAGCTGCAATTCTAAGTGAGCAGGACATTTTATACATGCAAACGCTCTTTAAGGGTTAGATTGTGATGACAGAATGGAATATTATTGGTCCTTAAGGGTATAAGAGTACTGCATATTTTTCAATTTTAAAACTGCTAACCTGCATGAAATATGTCTGACTGCTGTATACTTTAAATAAATTACATTAATTCCACTTGAAAACATCAACACATTTTTAACATGCTAAACTGTGGTTAACAACAGAAATGCAATTTAAAACAAAACATTGAGTATGTGCATTGCTTTCTGTAGGTTGGGTATAGTTAAAGCTATGTTTTATGCCCAAGATAGGCACCTATAAATATTTTTCCTGCAAACCTACAGAGATGTGTAACTAGAAACCATGGGGCCCCAGTGTGAAAATTGCCCCCCCATACGTCTACCCCCGCTAGCCCCTCTTACGTCTACCCTCCCATACGTTGCCCCACACACATAGACACACACACACATACACACACACATATGCATACACACACTTGCATACAAACACACACACACACACACACACATACATACATACAAACACACACACACAGACACACAGACAGACATACACACCCCCCCACACACACACATATGCAAAATATTTAAGTCACTTCCCTAGGGTCCAGTGGTGGCTCAGCCTGATGGGAGTCAGAGTTCCCACTGACGGGGCAGTCACTTCCTCCTAGCGTCTGCCGTGATCATAGGGGATCCGGTCGCACTGTTAACACTTTTCTATTCCTTTAATAGCCTACTAGAGCCGACAGGAGCCTATTTTTTATGGTTTTCTTTTAAATATACATTTAAAATGTAGCAATAGATATCACAAACCAGTTCAGTCCTGGCATAGCCAGGGCACAACACGTAGCGCTTATAGTAATGATTGACTAAGAGCCAGCAATGGAGAAACTCCGCAAATACATCAATGTGTTAATTCATTAACACGTCATTGTTAAACATAAGGGATAAGCAAACATCATAATAAAAATGGTGAGAAGTGACAGGGATAATGTGTTTGCACTAAGCATTTGGTTTTATTTCTGTTGTACTGCCCTCACCCTGTTACATGCTGCAATCTCAGAATAGTTTAAATGTTTCCCTAGAGAGCTGATAAAATACAAATAAATAAATCTTTTACAGCATTTACATCTACAAAGCACTTTGCACCTTTAATGCAGACTTCTCTGTCACACAGATTGTATAATTATTTATGTAACAGCACGCAGGAAAACAAATCTTCTTATGATAGAATTATGTTAGTCTGAGTTCTTTATAATGACTTTGACCTGGTGTGATTTCTTTATACATTATATTTCGATAAATTCAGTCTCATGCTTCTAATCAGGTCTTGAAATCCAAAGCATGAATGATACTGCATATGCATTGTATTTACAAAATATTCTCCAGCACAGCTACAGAAAGATTAGAGGAGAAAAACAAGGATGGCTTCTGCAGGTTCTAGAACACAACCGTTTGAATTTCACAAACACTTGAACAAACCCAGTGTTCAGAATTACATGCCTTGAACACTACCGTTCTATTTACTTTGCATCGAGTAATAACAGCATATCACCAGCAGGAGGTGCCAGAGTACAACAAAAATAGGTGGAATTTGGGCATACTCTAATAATTGGGCATACTCTAATTTCTCAAGTCTAGTGATCAGCAGAACTGCTTTTCGTTATCACTTAAAGAGATTTACATTTTTGTTTTGTTGTGTTTTTTTACTAAACACTGAATTGTAATGAATTGAAAATCACACTGCTAAAGTTTAAAGTGTACCAGTCATTGTTAACACAACTTGTTAACAGTGACAGGTTAACATAGTGGATATTGGAGCTGACGCTCCAGGCCCAAACTCTGCAGTAGGCCCAAATTGTCTGACTTTTTAAAATGTGTTTAATTTTGTGATGTGCTGTGAATAGCTCAGTGCTATAATGATTACAGTGAATACATTAGATTATAGGTATCCCCCCCTTGCCTGGCTGACCAAATGGGACTTTATGTGTCTACTGTGCCCCATAGGCCTGTAGACAGTAACCCTTTGTACCTATTGCTCTCCCAGTGGATTGCTCGATGCCCCAGCCAGCTTTTAGATGGCTTGCTATGTTTAATGTTTCTGAGTAATAAATGCATGGGAGATGTATTTTAAAGGCTGCAACATCTAGTCTTTAAATCACAAGATGCCAGAATCACAAATCAATGTCGATGAAGCCCCTAATCCAACACTACTTGTTAATCAATTATTTTCAATAGGCTTCTATGCCAAAGAATAACTATCAGGAAGAGCAGCGAAGACCATAATGTGGTGGTTTTCCTTCAAGCTGATTAACTGCAGTGCTGATGGTTACTACCTCGCTGATGCTTCTAGCGCTGGCCCAGGAATAAAGGGACGTAGTGACTGATGTGACATCATTCTAAGACCAGCATGCTGGCCATAAAGCCAGAGTGACAACATCATGGAGGAGGTTTGCCCATATTTCCCCAATTAGGGTAAATTAAATTGTAGGACAGGCAGACCTAAGGATGACCGGCAGTGGGTGTTACAGTTGTGTATGAAACTGCATACATGGCAGCAATGGAAATAAGCTAAGGTAATATCTGGAAATCTGTAACTGAATATATCATTTATATCTATATAATACATGATATTTTCAATGACTATGGGGTGTGAATTGTGTTAAAGTGAACTTGTCACGACAGGTTCATTTTAAGTACTGATCTTGAAAAATTCTTCAACCTAGCTCTAGTTACAACTTGGATATTTTATCTTAAGTTTTGCAATCCAGTTTTCAATGCATTACAATTCAATGTTTAGTGAATACACCTTCCTAAGTGTTTTTCCTTAAAGGGTCACTATAGTCACCAGAACAACTACAGAAAGGGCAATGTCTACATTGCTCTCTAGAGACACTTCCAGTGGCCACTCCTCAGATGGCCACTAGATGTGCTTCCTGGGTTAATGCTGCACAGTCTCCACAATCTGCATAGGGACACTGAACTTTCCTCATAGAGATGCATTGATTCAATGAGCAGATGCTGATTGCCCCCCAGCCTGCCTCCTTGGTTGAGATCATCAGCACCAGCAGACTGGAAGAAAGGTAAGATTTCTAGGTACATACTAGGAGGATTTATTAAGTTACAACATTAAAAGTGGGACATATTTTAGAACTATTGCATGGTTTATATAGCATATTCAAAAACATAACTAGAGGGTCCTAGACAAGGTGGATTTGATTTAAATCAAGTCGATTTTAAAACACTAGTCAACAAAACTCGATTTATTTGTAAACGTAAATACTCATTCTTGCGGGTTGCTATAATCTATTTGCAACCAGATATAGTTTTCAAATTTAAAATAATACCCAGATCTACCAACAGTCCCGCATTTGGCAGGACAGTCCTGATTTCTGGGTCCTTTCCTGCTTTAGTTCTTTGATGTTCCCCTGCAAGGAAACTGTGCCAGTGCAGCACAGTGCAAGCACATCATTAGATGCACGCACGCTGTGCGGTGGGCACTAGGACAATGCAGGGTGGACTTTGGCAGTGGTGCCTGTATGGTAGTGAAAGCTGAGGGCTAGTCAGGCCCACCAGTTTTCCAGACGGGACTACCAATTATGGACATTGCTAGTGACGTGAGTTGTATCACTGGAGATGGCCCTTCAGGGGCCGGTCTAAACTATACCAATTCTCCCTTCCTCATTCTCCCATCCAGATTGATGTGAGGAATAATGTGTCAGATTAGTTTAACAATTATATCAGAACGTTTCTATGTTATATTTTTTAGAAATACATGCGCGGTTAATTACTAAAGAGACAGAGTTATTTACTCATGTGCGAATTGTTGCAAAATCAAAGGCCAGAGTATCTGATCTGAAGGCACAGCTGACGAAGTTGTTTTTTCCAGTTTGGCTATTTTCACTTTAAATTTGAAATTACTTTGAATTCAACTTTAATTCTCACTTTAGTGAATAACCCTGATAGATAATGATACAATTATAGAAAATTGAACGATCACCAGGTTAATAGGTTAGTCAACAATTTAGAACAACGGCATTAAGGTCTGTTTGTTTTAACAATTTTTGCTGTGAAAAAAAAGCATTTTATCTCTGGGGACACAAGTTCAATTAAGTTGGATTAATGGAATTCATTTACCAAAAATGTAAATATTGCATGAACGTACAGCCTCATGCTACACTAATCATTAATAATCCATATTTTACACTGAATAACCTTTTGGCCTATACTGTATATTAAACAGAACACTAGTTTGTATAGATTTTTCCTTTAAAAGCATTTTATTAAAAGGAATCTAGATTAAATTTAAAAAAAGAAAAATCCGATTTAAATAAAAAAAAGTCAGTTTCTTTATTTTAAAAATCATAAAATGTTATGCCTCTTGTCCTAGAGCAGGGGTAGGCAACACCGGGACATTCAGATGTTGTTGGCTACATACCCCATAATGCTTTGCCAGCATTATGACCAAAAAAGACAAATTGTAAGAATTATCCAATTTTGGTATTTTTTTAGTTCAGCGACATTAATCCTACATTTGCAATTCCTTGTCAATTCTCCACAATTTCCAATTTAGTGAATAGATCCCACTATGCAGCTTATTACTATTGTTCTTTCGGTGACCTATTTATATAATCCTTCTAGTATAGCTAGAAAATAGATATCTGTCTGTAGTCAAGACGTCAAAAACAGAGACTGTCTAGGTAATAATCAATTATACAATTGCAGATTAAGATCCACTGTTAATATAGAAGGAAGCATTATGAGCAAATTGCATGTATCATTTTTAATGTATACGGTTAATCATTGCAAAAAATATGCATTTTATAAAATTTGCACAAATATTTCCAAACCATTCCCCATCCACCTCCTTTTCGTCTGTAACATCCTTATTAAATGCTGCTTCTCATAGAGAAGCACCAAAGTCAAATCTCCATGATTCCTTGTTGCACTGTACAAATACTGTTAATAAATGTGATGTATATTCAAGGAAATGAAAGGATTTTTTTTTTTTTTTTAAATTCTCCTTCTCCTTTTCATGTTTGTTGGTGTAAATAATGTATCATCTATTTTGTTATGTATGCACTGTAACCATTTTTGTTCATAATAAATGATCCTTTATCACGCCCTGTCTTTGTCTGATAAAGAATCACGTTACATAAAGAGACCAATACAATAGTACTGTGGTTTCATAGGCATTTCTTGTAAACTATGTTTTCTGTTTTGTTTTTATCTAATTTTGGTGGGCGTAACCTAAAGCTCCTCATTTAATATTTACCTTGGTGGGGACAGCTTTTATAGGAGTTGAGTTTTATAATTTTTATTGTAATTATCAGTCTAGTGCAGATAAACAGTGATTTCTAACGCTTTCATCCCCAGAACCAAGTCACATGTAGTGTGGTCCATGGCACAAAGCTCCTCATAGAGATTAATTTTTTAAAGACATTAAGGGATTAATATTTAAAAAAATAAATCATAAATCATATTTTAGGGTTGCATTAGTTAAAGTAATTTTATTGTGTCCTTTAAACGTTGATTTTCTGTATAAAGCTATTGCAGACTAAAATTCTTTGAAAGCTCAGTTGCTTTAGGAGGTAGATTGGAGTTGTATTCCATGTAAATTAATTAGCAAGTGGTTGTCTCATTAGCTCATTCCATGACATGTGACTTGTGTTTTGTTTTGCGTTTTTATTTTTTGGGCAAAGGTCAACAACAGGTCAAAAACAGAACAAGTTTATGGTTTTAAATGATCAGGAAGTTAGAGAGTTAAATTGTCTAAGGACAGGAAAGCTGTAGCTTTTACACTGTGTGTATAGCTCACACAGCCACAAGCAGCCTGTTAAAGGCATGCTGTGTTTGTTGCGTAAGACGACACCAGATGCAAAAGTTGTAAAAAACGGATATTGCCAGGCAGGAAGAAAGTTTTCCAGCTGGCTGAATGACAACCAAAGGAGGCGTCCCTACACACAGAAGAAAGGTATTTCTCTCCAGAGTAAAGCATTTAAAAAAAAAAAAAAAAAAAAGAAAGAAAGACTGCAAACACAGGGTTGTTTCCCCATAATCACTTAAATATGGTGCTTAAAGTGACCCTTTAAAATAATCCCAACTATATGTATTATGATATTATGAGAACCATTTTTTAAGACAGTTCCTGTTAAGTAAATATAGATCAGATCACAACTTTAGCTAAGAGAGTGTGCGAAACCCTTAAACAGGCCTTGGTTTGATTAATCTAGAGTTCATGCAGGAACACGGATAAGTGTTTACAGGGAAGATACCCTTCAGGAATTCTCAGTGAGCCAAACAGGGTTACACACAGGTCATCCAAAGTCATAAACAGAAAGCAATATCCAGAGCTAGAGACTAATGCAGAGGCTCGGAGTATTGCCAAGCTGACCTTTATAACTAGTCGATAATTGTGACTGGCTTGGTCATAATGAGACAATTCTCAGATCCACTATATGTCTCTGAGCAAATCCCATATGCTGATTTCCCACTCGCCCAATAAGTTACAGTAGGTATGTAGGCGTGGTTACATTGAAACTCTGCCTATTTTAACATATACACAAGTGCGCTGTGCCTACCATTGGATAATTTGCTGTCGGATTGCATATCAAATGCATTTTAAATAGTGTAAATGTAAGTGTATTTTTAGATCCCTTTGCCATTACTACAGAAGTGACAGTGTGCTGATTAATTGCTGATTCTCATCTCAATCGCATAAAGCATAATAATATGAATGGTGGTGTGCTGAATTGTCATTATTTATGGTGGGAATCCTGCAACTTACTCTCAAAAAATCACATTTCCTCTAGTTAAAAATGTATTGATCTATATATCCAGCATTATATTGGCCATGACATTGGACTAGTCAAATAATCTGTTCTACCGACAAAGCCCTGCTATTTTACATTGTGTTAATATGTTCAATAAAAAAACACAAACACAATGGTGAGCAATGGATGTATTAGTTTATATATAACTATCCCCATTGCTTATCAATTCTTAAACGAGCAACAAAAATATTATAAATCTCATTCTATCAAAGACTTATATAAAAGTATGCTGCTGATGGGTTATTATATTGCATCAGACACACAGAAAAATCCATTCTAATTAATTCTTCCATAATACGCCTTCCTATAAAAGAAAGATTTCATATACACAACTTATCCTTCAGCAAAATAGGATTTTTTTTTTCTGGATATGTGTCTTATTAAGATCTATCAATTGTTTTGAACTGTCATTGCAATAAACCATAAAAATATTAATGCCAAAAAAAAGCGACAGGGTCGGTGGACCATAGATTTCAGATCGCACAGTCACTTTCTCGTCCTTTTGTGCAATGGACAGGATTGATGGACCATGGCACCCCACTGCCAATATTGCCATGCCACTCTGCCAGATGAAAAAAAATATTTCCTTTACTCTTTATTTTCGCACACTGTTGAAGAATCAGTTGACAGCAAAGTGTTTAATTCATTTGTGCTTTTATTTACCCAGATGCAGAGAGACAATCGTCTATTATGTGTTTCTCCCTTTCAGAACCTCACAAGAAGAGTTAGATTGTCCCTTGTTTAAACGACTTTCCAGCCGTGACTGTATTAATATAATATATTTAAAGTGGAATTGATTGGGGTCTTATAAATAAAAGTCATCGGTGGCAGCTGTCATCTGCCGATGAGACGTATTGTTTCTTCAACAGGAATAAACTCCTTAAACTCCTTAAAGACACGTAAATATGAGTTCTTGAGATTGGTATAAAACACACTATAAAGTACAGTTCCTATAGTTTTTTTTCTTTTTTTTTTAGCATTCTGATGTATTTAATATATTTGCTGTAACTCCTAACCTTGAGGTTTGGAGAGGCCATTTGTTTCTTTACGAGAAATTAATCTCAGTTGTCCAGCTTCATCTGTATGGACAAGAACTTCTGTCGAGTGAGGGATGGTGCCCAGCTAACCATTAATGAAAGACAAAATAATGGATCCCTTGGCCGTATTTGCTATTGCCTAATAGGTCTTCCTGCAACACATGATCTATAGCATGGCAGGCAACCTTTGGCACTCCAGTTGTGGTGGACTACATCTACCCTGATGCTTTGCCAGTGTGATGTCCACGACATCTGGAGTGCCGAAGGTTGCCTACCCCTCACAAGGTATCAATTAAATTATAATTCTAAAGCATACCTGTTGTTTATCTAGCAATGGGCCTTCTTTTGTCTTCTTACAGTAAGCGATAAGCAAATATTTTGCATTATGGCTCATTTATTTCACCAACCAAGCTGCATTATGATATTAATGTTAAAAAAAAAAAAAAGATAGGGAAGTGCTGATGTCTCCGATTCTTTTTTTTTTTTTCTCCATATCATCCAAGATTTAATATTTCCGGGAACTTGTGTGGAATAGAACTGTAATAATACTTACTTTTTTGCAAATTTATATACACAGCTGAACATAAGTTATATTTATTATTTTTGACCTATTTCCCTTGAAGGATATTTCAATTCAAATAAGATCTGCTAAGGGACATTAAGAGTCAGAGTCACAAACCATTTCAAGAAACAATAAGTCTTACTGCCAGCAATAAATTGCACTCATAAGCCATCAATCAATTCCACTTAGCAATATTATAATAATGCAGTCATTGTTTAAAAAAAAAGTCATCTTAACAATGAATTACTTAAAGCAGCTTGGAAGCTTTTCAACGGGGGAATATATGTACTGATTATATCTATTTTGCTGAAACAAGAATATAATTAAAAAGGCCAAGTTGGTTGTGAATACTTTGGATTTGCGATCTGCTGATTAAAAAAAAAAAAAATCATCAAAAAATATATTTAAAAAAGAAAATAATTAATACACAATTTTAGAGATTTCTTAGGACTGGAAAGGGGACTCTGCATTCAAGTGCTGATTTGAAGCCTCATTTGTACAGCGCTATGGAATTTGCTGGTGCTATATAAATAATAATAATTATAAGAATTTGAAGTGATCTAATGAGTCAAAAGAATGTGGCATATCTTGTGTATGGTCAGTGACAAATGACTGCAGTCTGTACTTTGCAAAGAGCTTAGAAATGCCATACCATAAATAATGGTTTACTAGTGTTATTATACTGTTTGAGGATTTTTCTCTGACACGACCTTCTGGGGTCCAGAATTAGTACTGGCCCTTGGATATGGGATTGAAAAAATGATGATGTTTTGAAACTTCTTTGTAAAGAAGGAAGCAGTGTCAATTTTGGCAGCAAATTTCTATTTAGTTTTAGTCATAGTCTTTTGACTAAAAAGCCATTTTAGTTTTAGTCTTATTTTACTCATCTAAATTGTTTGAGTTTTAGTCGACTCAAAAATGTTAGTTGACTAAAATTGTTAGTCGACAAAATTAGCACTGGAAGGCCAGAAATATATATATATTTTTTTAAAACTCATTACAGATACAAAAACAGAGCACTATCCCTTTATTTAATTCTATTTTTAAGACTGGAATTATGATGAGGCTCTGTATAGGCATTGGTGAGCCCTGTCCCTTGTTTAAAAGAGAACTTCACACAGACAAACTATGGAGGGCCGGGCCTGACCCAGTCACAAAGGAAGGGAAGTGTTCAATGTCTTCCTGACAGATTCAACTCGGCTACAGAACTCACTGTCAGATTTCATGACCGGGCTGTCGGCGTCTGTAACTTTCATGGGATAAATGAGGGCTTTTTATTTTTATTCCTTGTAAATTAGTACTTTAATTTCAAAGGCCTGCAGTTTGCTAGATGTTTGGATCGGTTTAGATAAGCCGCTTTTTTTATCAATTATACAGCTAAGTAATTATGGGCTGGACATTTGTCTTCTCGCTGAAAATAACAAACAAACTAAAAACAAACAGAATGTTGTCATCAGCCGGTAATAGCGGCCTCGGAATTGTGCCCTGGGGATTATTAATTTCACAGAATGTGGCTACGCAAGAGGGCAACACAGTAACTCTCTGAATGTCAAATTACGTTTAAGCCATAATTTGGCAAAACTGGAGAGAATTGCACAAATATTAGTGCCAAGTAAATGTGTAGCAAAATGATAGCTACTGGCAAAGGTTTGGAATATATATTAAACAAAACAAATGCCCTTTCCACTTACTGTGGTGCAGATATGTTTTTATCTTCTCCTCTATGTGTACCTATTTCCTACCATGGTATTCCTGTATTAATCATGTGTCCTTATTTTCTACTGTGGTGTATATCTATCCTACACTGCTCTTCCTTTTTGATTCCACTATTACCCTTTATACTATCTGCTTATCCCTTTTTCTTATTCTAGTGCAGAGGTAGGCTACCTATGGCACTCCATAATGCTCCTACAGCCATCATGCTGGCAAAGCATCAGGGGAGATGTAGTCCACAATATCTAGAGTGCTGAAGTCTGCTGCCCTTTTGTTTCAATTTCAAACATTTCACAGTTTTCAAATTGTGACTGAGTGTATCATAGTAATATAGAACAGTGCAACTAAACTTAATATGACTTTTAACAAAAGTAAATATGTTATGCAGATTAATTAAGTAATGTAAGTTACATGTTCTATTTGGTTAATTCTTTAAAAATAAACTCATTAGAAAATTATACATTTTCACAAGAAATAATGTAAACCATTTTTATCCATCAAAATTTGTTGCTGAGCAATTCTTGCTAGGCATAGGAGACCCGAGTTCTCATAGGCACATGATTCACCTAGAGAATCCATTATTTTAGGGGCATCAAGTGAAGTCAACCTTCCCTGCACTTTTAGTAATACAATTGATAGGTCTAATAATGGTCTAGATCAGTGGTTCCCAAACCAGTGCTCGTGGCCCACCAACAATCCAGGTCTAGTCAGTATCTCCATTGGAATAAAAAAGGGAAATTCCTAAATTCTGGATTGTTGGTGGGCCTTGGGGCCTGGTTTGGGAACCACTGCTCTAGAGGTCTTTTGTATAGGTGAAGAATAAGTTTTAGAAAGAGTGCTACTATCTATTGTACATTTTCAATCAGTATTTTTTACACTTTGTTTCTACCCTGTTTAATAAAACTAACTTTTGGAGATAATTTGTTTTCTCTTTAGAAATGAATGCCCAAAATGTAAGATTTTATTTTGGAATCTGTTTAATAAACTGTTATTTGTTCTAATTTGACTACCGACCTGAAATTGTGTAATATTGAGCTGAGTTGTATAATGGTCTAATGTTTGAAGGTCTGTGTGGCAAACTCCGTTTTTTACAGGAGTTTGCCACAAGCTCCTGGAGGAACCTGCTTGCCAGCCTCCTGCCCACAGACTATGGACCTGGTGAAACTATAATGTTAAAGTCTCTGTTCGTGCCTTTTTGGACTTATATGGCCACACTTCGAACTTTTGAAGCAGTACTTCGAATTACCGAACAACCGCACGAACCAGAGACCACCCTGGAGCTTGTTAACATCTATTAACAACTTGGAACATTTCTCATCGCAGTATTCTAATTGTTCGTCTGGGTAGCCGCAATTCCTATGGACAACCATGAGGTGGTGGCCATCTTGTTCGCATGAACGCAGGCAGCGGTGTTTGGGCATGAATCTCCTGGAACTAAAATCGGATACAGAAACTCGCGAACTAGACCGACCGCAAGCCCCGATTCTCTGGAACTGGTTTTGGGCATGGGACCATGCCTGCGGTCGGTCAAATAAGTGACTTCCATAAAATACCTGAACTACTGAACTGATCTGGGAGATTTTTGGATATGTTGGTCACCCAGATCAGGGCTATTAGGGGATGTAACATTTGTGGGGATATTATGTGTTTTGAGGTACTTTGGGGACTTTATAGAAATGTGTGTTTTTTCTGCCTGGAGATAATTGGGTTAATACAGTATCTGACTCAATTATCTCCCAGGCAGAGGGGAGGGATTGTATGTTGTATATGGGAGTGTCGTGCATTTGAACTCTATTGTCATTGGTCTGTGACATTGTAAATCAGTCCACCATCAGGTCCATGTGGGCGTACCCCTTGCATGGGGATTGTCATATAAGGCCAAGTGTGGCACCATTAAAATCCATTCCAGCTTGCACTCCAAAACTGTGTGTCATCCTGTTATTAGAGGGAAAGAAGATTTACTCCTGTGTCTGCTGTTTCGGCTTTTAGGGGATTCAATGGGGAAAGTCCTTGTAAGAGCAGCCAGGACTGAGTGTCGTCCAGTGCCTGGGGGTGTCTAGAGCTAATTCCCCATGAGGCTCCAGGAAGGAGCGGTTCCAGGGCCCCAGTCAAGCCACGGCGACTGTGGGCAGAAGTGCTGCGGTTTGTCCCCTGTTCCAGCTAGGAAGCGGTCCTTGGCGGAGGTACCCAGCCAGGGTTACAGGGAGCTCCATCACAATCTGTTGTTTTTAGCTTACAGCAATATCTTTTTAGAGACGAGGTCCCTTTGTTGTAATGTCTTTCTGCATAGGGCATTACGCCCATGGTTCAGTTTCTTGTATACTCCTATGATGCTCAGTCAGCCTCTTACAATCCTGGAGGCCCCTGTGCACATTTTATTGCTGAACCCTGTTCTCCGAAGAATGATTATCTGAATTGTTACACATACAAATATATCTAATTGTCTTGATTCTCGGAAAGTGTATGAGAAAATGACTTTGTGATACAATAATGTATAGTAAATTTAACAATTTTAGAAGAGAATAGCAAAACAATTGTAGCATATTGCCTGTTCCATATCTGACTCAAATACCTTAGCGGTATGAATAATCCTATTCAAAAGCTTATTCAAAAGCTTCATATGCAAAATATAAAATTTAAAGTAGAGGCTTGTCAGTGTGGTTCAAAATATATCTGGCCATCAGCTACTGTGATTTGTATTCTAAATGAAATGTTCACACCATATATACATCATATGCTCAGTGATGAGCTTTATAAGGGGGAATTGATTGAGACAAAGAAAAGGCAATTCCTAGACAAGGTTATAGCAAAGAAGAAATCTCCATATAAACCAAGAAAAGGTATTTCAAAATGTAGCACTTATATTTTTGTGATAAATCTCTCTATCGTTCGTGTGATTTGTAGAAATGACACCCAATATAGCTTTGATGAGATAGCTCAATGAGCATTTCTCCAGCTGTAGCGCCTCTAGTACTTGTTCGTGGCAATTTTGCCTTTACTGTAATAAGTTTGATAAAATGAGTTCCTTTTTACTGAGTAATAATAATTTCAAAAGTTCAGGATATATAGAGAGAACAGTGAAAGCCGAATGTTCCATTTCAGGCAAAAAAAGTTGAGATGAACATAGAGTAGACCACATGAGGTGTCAACTGCAACTAAGGCATAGCTGTACAGTGACACAAATGTAATGAAATGAATTTACCGGTTTAAGAACAATTGCCAAGTCAGCAGTGCTGAGGTTACATTAGTGCTGCCACTCTTTCCATTTCTTATTAGGTTAAATTGTCCATAGTGGTTTATAGATATATAATGCATAGTTCCTTTCCCGTCACACGGATGGGGAGTTCAAACCCTGGTGAACTCACTAAATGAAGACAGCATCACTAGTGAGTCAGCTGTAATTGGATACTGGTGAATGGAGAATCCTTACTCTCTTCTGGAGATTCTATTCTGGCTTTCCCTCCTGGCATGTCCTGCAGTGCTCATGGTCTCAAAACAAAGTCCTACTGCTCAGCTAGATTTAAAAAAAAAAAATGAATACACTCTTAAATTATAAGGGCATTTTTTATGTAAAATAGGTGAAATCGGTATCTTATAATACCGTTTTATATTGGACTAACAGAATTTTGACAAGAGAATTTTGAGAAAGACTTGAGAAAGGGAGTTTTTTCTGAAAGCTTGTCATTCCAAAATTCTGTTAGTACAATAAAAAAGGTATTACAAGATACAAATTTAATTTGTTCTTTTACATCTGCATCAATGGACTAATACGGCTACAATCTTTACTCTAGTGTAGTTTTGAGTAATAACTTTAGATCTTGGATTTTGAAAATCCATTGTTAAAATGGCAACAAAACCAGCAATATTGTTACCATTTTTTCTTTTACAGTTAGTTAAAATAGATTGGTATTAATAGAAATAAATATGAATTTGTTTATTCCAGGGCCGGACTGGCCCACCGGGATAGCAGGAAATTTCATGGTGGGCCATCGGCACCTGGAGCTGGGGAAACAGCTGGCTGTGCTGGCGGCCGCAGGGGGAGCTGTGCTGCTTCTGCTCCCTGCACGCAGCTTAATGAGAACAGGGACGCAATCTGACGTCATATTCCGGTTTCGGTCTCATTAAGTAGTGCGCGAGGGCGGGGTGACAGAGCAGAGACAGCACAACTCCCCCTGCTGCCGCCAGCACAGACAGCTCCCCCTGCGGCCGCCAGCACAGCCAGCTGTCTGCCCTGCATGACCCCCTAGCCGAGAGCCCACAGGTAGCAATAATGTGTGTCAGTCTGTCAGTGTGAGTGTATGTGTGTGTGTCTGTCTTTCATGGTGTGTGTGTGTGTCATGGTGTGTGTCTGTGTCATGGTGTGTGTCTGTCTGTCATGGTGTGTTTGTGTGTCAGTCATGGTGTATGTTTGTCTGTCATGGTGTGTGTGTCTTTGTCATGGTGTGTGTGTGTCTGTGTCATGGTGTGTGTGTGTCTGTGTCATGGTGTGTGTGTGTCTGTCATGGTGTGTGTGTGTCTGTCATGGTGTGTGTGTGTCTGTGTCATGGTGTGTGTGTCTGTCTGTCTGTGTCATGGTGTTTGTCTATCTGTGTCATGGTCTGTGTGTCTGTCATGGTGTGTGTGTGTGTGTGTGTGTGTGTCTGTCATGGTGTGTGTCTGTCTGTCATGGTGTGTGTGTGTGTCTGTCATGGTGTGTATGTGTGTGTGTCTGTCTGTCTGTCTGTGTCATGGTGTGTGTGTCTGTGTCTGTCTGTGTCATTGTGTGTGTGTCTGTGTAATGGTGTGTGTCAGTGACATGGTTTGTCTTTGTCATGGTGTGTGTGTGTGTGTCTGTCAAGGTGTGTGTGTGTGTGTGTGTGTGTGTGTCTGTCAAGGTGTGTTTGTGTCTGTTATAGTATATGTGTATCTGTCAAGGTGTGTGTGTGTCTGTCAATGTGTGTGTATGTCTGTCATGGTATTGTGTGTGTGACGTGGGGTGTGTGTGTGTGTCTGTCTGTCATGGTATATGTGTGTGTCCGTGTCTGTCATTGTGTATGTGTGTGTCTGTGTGTGTTTAAAAATAGTGTTCTTACTCACCTTTTTTTTTCCACGCTGTGCTGGTCTCCCCTCGACTGGCCTTGCCTCTATGGCTGATATCATCAAGCTTGATGATCTCAGCCAATCCAATGCTTTGCCATAGGATTGGCTACAAAACGCTACACCAATCAGCATCTTCTCATAGAGATGCATTAAATAAATGTATCTCTACGGGGAACATTCAACACCTCCAGAGCATGAAGGCCCTGAATGTAGGTGCTGCACACTGTGCAGCACTGACACAGGAAGCACCTCTAGTGACAGTCTGAGTTACTGTCACTAGAGGTGTCACTAGGAAGCAATGTAAACACTGCATCTTCTCTGAAAAGTCAGTGTTTACATTGAAAAGCCTGCAGGGACAGGCTATAGACACCAGAGCCACTACATTAAGCTGTGTGTGTGTGTGTGTGTGTGCGCGTGCCTGCTAGTGAGTGAGCTTGCTTGCATGTGTGTGTGTGTGTGTGTGTGTGTGCTTGCTAGTGAATGAGCTTGTGTTTTTATGTCAATGAGCTTATGTATATCAGTTAGATTGTTTGTCTATGAGGCTGTGTATCAATGAGCTTGTGTGTGTCAGTGAGATTGTCTGTGTTTGCATGTGTGTATGCTTACTGTATATTTGAACATTTTACTCTGAAAGGACCAATATTTTGTATTAGAAAAAGCAATATATATTTGGCAAGACATAGCTTTACATATTACATGCGACAAGATATGGCGCAATGACTTATGGGGCTGGCATAGATTTTTTTTTTTCCAGGGCTGCTTTGTATCCCCAGTCCGGCCCTGGTTTATTCCCTAGGTGAAATAAATGCACTACATGGCTTTCCTCTTCAAATCCATGTCTCTTGCTTGTGACTGGCTAGTCTATTATTTATTATTTATTATTTGCTGTAAATTTCTTACCAAGAACGTATGACAATGTATCACTGCTAGTTGATAGGTACTGTGTGTGAATGAAGGGAGACAAAGTAATTAGCAATGCTTCTAGCGGGAAGCACTAGGGCGCGAGACAATCAGAGCATTAATGAGGCGTGCATAATTTGGCTGGAAAATGCACACATTCTGCAAAGAGAGAAAGCAGGAAAACACCCACGAAAGACCTAAAAGTTTACTTAGTTCATTACTTTAACAATTTGATTGCCAAGTATAGGCACATATATTCAAATGAGCGCACGATCAGATGAATTAAATTAGTACTAAAGAATTGTTTTACTATAACCACAAAATAAACATCCATACCAGTTTTCATAAACATGTTGTCCTATTAGCAAAAAAGAAATGGTTTCTCATTTTACTCTAAGACATATATTAAAGGGGCACTATGGTCACCAGAACAACAGCAGCTTAATGTGGTTGTTCTGGTGAGTATAGTCAGCCCCTGCAGGCTTTTTAATGTAACACTTGCTTTTTCAGAGAAAAGGCAGTGTTTACATTACATCCTAGAAACACCTCTGGTGGCCACTCCTCAGACGGCCACTAGAGGTGCTTCTTGGGTCAGTGCTGCACAGTTTGCAGTAGTGATGTTCATCATTTCCACGCTCTCCATGGAGACGCTGAACTCTATGAGGACATGGTGATTGGAACAGCGCTGCTTTTTGCCGCACATGCACAATAGTTTCATAGAAAAGCATTGGATTGGCTGAGATCATCAAGACTGATGACCTCAGCCAGGAGGCAGATCGTGGGTCCAGCTGCGCGGTGATCCGAAATTTGCCTTCAAAGGCATACTGATATAAGCGCTGGAACAGCCATCACTGAAGGTAAACAGTAATATACTTCAATCAGATATCAACAATTGTAAAAAAAAAAATCCCAGACAATGGTAATATGCTTTGTTAATGCAGTGATGACAATTAAGAAGCAAGTGTGGTTAGTAAGTCCTTAAACTCCAGTACAGTATAGATCCTCTTTAGCATGAAGTACACAAGCAGTGCTATCTGTAAAGCCATGGTAATCCATGGAATCACATAGAGGGTCCATAACTTACTAGCTAAATAGTAAAGCAAAACAGTAGCAACTGTTGATTGCTGCATTGTACAATGTATTTTCTCTAGTGGATTGATAATCTCTGTGTTTGTGTAACAGCAGTGGGTCCTAATAAAAACTTTTTGCATCAGTGTCCTCCTAACAAGGTGAATACTTTAAATACAAACCCGGAAATTATCTTGGTAACGCCAGGTGTCCAGGCCACATTAACCACATCTAGCCTCCTCTAATAAGAAAACCCAGATTGTTCTATGGAGCAAAGTAGAATCATGCAAGACGGCACTCATTGGCTAAAAATATCAGCCAAGTGCTACCGGCATTGGTCCTGCATCAACCATGCTTCATTCTGCAAAAAAAAAAAATATATATTTTCTTGCCGGAGAAACCAGGTAAGTTGCCAAATAGTGCTAAAACAGTTTCACATCTTATGGATGGTGCCAGGGCACGTCTAACATCATAACCTCCAAAGTGTGCTGTAGTTGTTATGGTGCTTGGAGTGCTTCTTTGAAGGACCCATAGCTCTGTCTCACATACCGTAGTCAACAGGGTTCACCTTAAGAGGTAACCAACAAACGTGGTATTACATATAATATTGTAAACCATAGCATGTAATGTTTCTATGTAAGCCTAAATTCCACGTAGTTCAACAGGAAATGGCTAATGGAGGAGCCTGCTACTCTGTTTGTGATCCCTAATGAAGAGCGTAAAAGTAAATAGCAGGTTGCCTTTTTTTTACCTTACTACGTAAATGGCTTCTGATTTGTTATGTAAGCAGTTTAATCTAAAATGACCCAGTGAGTGTCCCTAGTCATCTGGAGTGTGTAGGTGAGAGAGATTTTACGGATTGCAGGTTATCGAGCCTGAATATAAGGAAAAGCACAGACTGCAGTGAGTTAACAAGCAGGGCAAAAGGCCCGCAGGAACGTCCACAAATTTTTGAGTTAACATTGAAGGGGTTAATGGAGAATTTGGTTATGTAAGGTCACAGGAGACCAGGGAAAGTGCTACATACATCATTAAACATTGCTAAGCCTTTAGTTGCCCACTCAGCTCTTCGCTTTAGCTTCAGCATGCAGAGCGCTCCGGTAAAGAACATATTAGAGAGCTGGAATTTCGTAGGGGCAATCTTTACTTATATCCTGCTCCTGAATAAGAAAAAAGCCCTTTAGTAATCAATTGTATAATAACGGGACAGTACAGGGGATAACCCTACGTAAAGAATGCAAGCAAAAAGGAAAAGGGGAAAAGGGACTGTCCCTAAATAGCGAAAAGTATCAAAAAAATTACTTTAATAAATTTAGATAATTAATAATTATTACTTTGGAAAAATGGTCACCACTACCGGCCTTGTTGGGCTAAGGGGCAGATCCTAATTTTTTTTCTCTCCCCCTTTCCCCTGTCAGCACAACTCCTGGGTTGTCGAGTGCTTCGTGATCAGACACACAGATCACGATCTTTTCGTTGGCTAGCGCTATACCTTTAATTTTGGATGCGCCCAGCCTCCGTAGTGACTCACTACCGCTGATGACATCACATCTTTGGTTGATCCAATGATGACTCTTGGCGGGGTATTTAAACTCACCCTCTCTGGAGAGCCGGTTCCCCCTGATGAGCCTGTCTCTGGCGAAACGCGCGTCGGGGCTCGACGTTTGGTCCTGTGCAACTTACTTTAAGTTGATTTTGGTGCTACCATGCACAGAGACATTGCACTTACCTTTGCTCTGCTCAGGATTTTTGGACCTCTCCTCTCTTAATCTCGTAACATTAGATTAACAGTTTCATTCAGCACGTTAGCAAGCTCTCTATCCTTACGGCTAGGTGCCCACGAAGGCACAGATTAGGGTATTTATTTGCTTGGAGACTTTACTTTAGCACGTTAGTGAGCTGATTACCCTCATTGCTAGGTGCCCACGAAGGCACAGATTAGGGCAAGAGCTTGTATACTTTATCTCAGCACGTTAGTGGGCTAATTACTCTACTGCAAGGTGCCCTTGAAGGCACAGCTCAGGGCACTTGTTAGCAATATATTAACATATATTTTTCCTTATATTAGGTGCCCACGAAGGCACAGTTCAGGATTACTGCTAGCTAACGTACAGTGTTGCTATTATAGCCAACCACTAGCTATTGTACAGTGTTGCCATCATAGTGAGACGCTTACTTTGACTATACCCCCCTGCATACTTATTGGGACCCTGTTGTACTCTATATATACGCAGTGGTATTTCCTAGGGGGTTTATAGCCTGACAACCAGTGTGACTATACCAAGCCTCTTATACCTATCATTAGCTGCTTACTTATTATTATTTTTTGGCTCTACCCTCCTGTATACCCATTGGGGACCCTGCTGCACTTTATTGTTACGCAGGGAAATTACCTAGGGGGTTGTTAGCCCTTGCAGCCATTGATACTAGCAACTGTACAACTTTATCGCTATTCTAGCGAAGTGCTCACCAAGGCACATACCAGCCATATAAGCTAACTTCATTATGGGTATTGTTTAGACCGTTAACATACCCTTCTCGTGTAAGCAACGTGCTGTTTGTTGAGCTATATCCTACTATATACCCATTGGGACCCTGTTCTATACACACACTCTTTAACACAGGGTTATTCCCGAGGGCGATATCAGCTCATGTTTTTATATATATGTGTGTCCTTTTTGATTGTTCACTGTCTTTCCGTCTATGTACACCCAGCAAATGTAGTTACAGTCACCTCGTCTGCCCCAATTATCCATTATTGAGGCAGTAGTGTACAGCTACTTTGTTAGTCTTTGGTGTGTGTGTTTTTATCTCAATTTATTAAAGTAATTTTTTTTGATACTTTTCGCTATTTAGGGACAGTCCCTTTTCCCCTTTTCCTTTTTGCTTATATCCTGCTCCTAGCTGTTATTCTGGGCATTTTCATTTTGCTCCCTCATTTATTACTTTAGCTTGATTAGCTTTAAGGCTTATTCATCAAGCAGTACATTTTGGCAAATTGTAAACCAAGTAGAAAAATCCAGACTCAAACTCTAAAGATTTTTTTTTATCTAATATTCTTGTTTTCACTAAAAACAACAACAACATTTGAGCTTGTTTTGGTACCATTCACACTATAAAACCCCCAAATCAATTTTCATAAAGTAATAGTGTGTATACTGAATATAGCATTTGATAGTAAATGATTAGAGTTGAGCGCACCCGAACTGTAAAGTTCGGGTTCGTACCGAACATTACGATTTTTTGACCCCGAACACGGACATTTCAGTAACAGTTCGAGTTCGGCGTTCGGCGATTTAATGGTGCGTTTTGAAAGGCTGCAGGGCAGCCAATCAACAAGCGTTTGACTTGTGTGCCCTTAGAAGCCCTCACAGCCATGCCTTCTAATGACATGGCTGTGATTGGCCAGTGCAGCATGTGACCCAGCCTCTATATAAGCTGGAGTCACATGAGCTCTTATTAAACATGTCTAGTAAACAGTGAACAGCCAGTATCTGCTCACTAAAAAACAAAAAAACAAAATAAAAACCTATTGGCCCCCACCCCTTAACAGCGGGTGGGGGCCCTAAAGTAAAATAAGGGGGGGGACCTATTTCCCCCCCCCTCTACCCCTGCGCAGTGGGTGGGGGCCCTAAATAAGATTGAGGGGGGGGACCTACTGTCCTCCACCTCGGCCCCCACCCCTGCGCGGCGGGTTGGGGCCCTAAATAAGATTGAGGGGGGGGGGCCTAATGTCCTCCCTCCTGGCCCCCACCCCTGAGCGGTGGGTGGTGGCCCTAAATAAAAATTGGGTAAGGGGGAACCTAATGTCCTCCCTCCTGGCCCCCACCCCTGAGGACAATAGGTCCCCCCCCCTTATTTTACTTTAGGGCCCCCACCCGCCATTCAGGGGTGGGGGCTCAGGAGGGGGAACTTTTTTTTTTTTAACAGTGAGCAGCCATAGGCATTCTGAGTTCTGCAAATACCCTTAGCAAAGGAGCACTGTTTTAAACATGTTTTGAAACCAAAGCATGTTGTAATCCAAAAGGCCCAATGACTCAAAAACTATAATTTTATCGTGTTTGGTCTTGCCACAACATATTATGTATGTATGTATGTATATATAAAATGTATGTTTACACAAACAAAACTACAGATGATGAGTGCCATACCACTAAATAGTAAGCATAGCAAATAAAATAATAATAAAATGTACATATACAAAATCTATCCTTCTTTTGAGTCCATTTTGACTAAAACAGGACAGTCAGCAGTTATTTAGAACTCTGCCACTGTGACCTAAATGTACACTAGTTTTTATATTTATATATGCACCTTTATTCCTCTGAGTTACTTAATCTGTTTTTAGACGGACAGCTGAGGTGCTGGAGGACAGATGAGATTTGAATCTGTAACAAATTCAGATCATTTATAAGAATGTGTTACAGTTTCACTCTCAATTAATCAGGGCACTGTAGTCAGTGTTGCTAAAGATGTAAACACTGACCAATTCAATCCATATAGCAAAGCAATTAAGAATGTAATAAGTGACCCAGGTGAGTCCTAATAGTAATTGTTTCTTTGGGTGTATTGTTTAAACTATGAATCACTTTTGTGATTCAAAACACTGGCAAGAAGTACTCTGATACAAAAACTCTGAATAAGATAAAAACTTAATCAATGCGCTAATTGGGAAGAAGTAACCCTAGGGCACTTTCCTTTGTATTACAATAAACCACAAAATAAACACGTTTGGGCGATGTGCAGAGCAAAATCCATGTGTTTGGCCATCTATTAGGAAGAGCAAAGATCTAAAACCAGAACCGATTTATATAGTTTTTTTTTATCAGGGAGTTAGAGGGTTAAATAGAGCATTGGCGAGTACGTATAACTTACACAGCCATGGGTAGACTGCCCAAGTAGTTGGTCTTAGCGTGCCTTGTGTGCTAAAACCAGATGGAAAAGTTGTACAAAACTAAAATTGCCAACTAGGAACAGAGTAAGCCAACTGGCTGATTGACAGATCAGGGAGGTGCCCTACATAGAGATAAAAGAGGTGCTTATCTCTGGCATAGGACATTTGAAAAAAAAACAAAGGCTGTGAGATCAGGGCCTTGGCACCATAAGCACTTTATTACGATGAAATATGAAGTGGTTATGGTTCATAGAGCAACTCTTTAAGGAGTTATTTGCTTGTACAGCACTTCATAAAAAATGGCGCTACTATTATTACAGTTAATTTTATGTTGAGGGATTATTGGAAATTAATTTTTCACAATTTTGTCAGATAATTAACCAACATTCTGATAGATTCAAAGAAGCTTCAATTCCGGACTAACTGGTTATTTAAGAGCTCAATTATCTCAATTTGAATGATTGTAAAATGAAATAATTTGAATCCTAGTGTGAGTTTATTGTCCAGAATTGCTGCAAGTTGTTGTTTTCTTAAGTTTGCCAATAAAAAACTGGAATTGAGATATATATCCCCATGGTCTATTGTCCAAGTACACCACAAAGAAGCATCAAACAATATCTACACCTGTCACCTAACCTGAAATAACTCATTAATTTACATAGAAAACAGAAATTGATCCCCTTTCTCAGGTTCACCCACGTAAGCTGCTTTTTCCCTCTGCACGGTCTGAAACCTGAGCCTCAATTTTAATCTCCTGTTCCATATTTCTGAATAGTCACGGATTAGGTTCTGTGCAGAACAAGTCATTTCAAATTCCTTTACTGCATTAGCTTTCAGCACCTGTGATTGGAGAGTGCTCCATGAATCCACTAGCTATTCAGAGGAGAAGTTATTTCTTACTTTGTAACAAAGACTGCAATTGTGGGCACATGTCTTGTAATTCCAAGATATATCTGGCTTGACTAATATGTATTCTGTGTATCGCTGGATACAATGTTCCTATAAGGAACACTGTGGGAAAATGGATAGGAAGCCTAGTCAGTCAGCATAATATATGAAATAGTAAAGACACAATACTTCACAGTAGATAGGAATACCTATTAAAAGATAAAAAAAAAAAAAAAAAAGCTTTACTGAAATTCCTATTGTTTTCTATTATTATGTGTTTTCAACGGAAAGGAATATTATGTTCTACAAAGTCCAACTCTAACATTGGGTGCATTCCTTCAATTAATGTAAGGCCATTAAGCATTCACTTAACAATTATAACATAATAGACTTTAAATGATGAAAGAAACATGCACAGGTTTTTTTTTTAATAAAGTGTGACCTTCTGGGATTTTAAAGTGAATTTTATATTTCAGGCCAAAATAGTAGAATTGAAGACATAGCTGGATTGGAGATTTTTTCCCAATGCATCCATTTTGGCCTGGAATTTTGAAGTTCAATATCAATTCATTTTGAACTCTTGACGATCCACTTTTTAGTGGATACGTGTGGTGCTGATTTAGTCACCAGCTGAAGTAACAATGGAAATTGACTAAATGTAATCTGATACTATAGATCAGGGGTCCTCAAACTCCGCCCCCCCAGATGTTGCTGAACTACAACTCCCATGATTCTCTGGCTACCTATGTAATTCAAAGAATCATGGGAGTTGTAGTCAGTTTGAGGACCCCTGCTAAAGATCCTATAGGTTTAGCAAATTAACATATTTTCCTCGGTTGTTGCAAAAATGGAAAGTGTTTCAAACTGTTTTGGTTTTTTTTTGCCTTCTTTTGTATCTACAGCAAAAACAGATGTAAGAAATCCTGTAATCAATGGACGCATGTCTCTTTTTAGCTATATAACTATGTTACAAGTCATACATTAAACTAAGAATTGTGGAACGGTTTAAAAATCGGGAATTTAACAGGCGTGAAACTTGGTGAGACCTTTTCTACTTGCTGTTTACTGGGGACATCTTCTTTATTGGGATTTTAAATTGTCATGATTTTGTTTGGATCATTTCTCACATTACATACACTAATTTTGGAGGTGCCAGATGGGGGATAAGTCTTCCCTTCTCCTGATCTACTATCGAAGGAAAGCCCCACCTTACATTTGCTTGTACGGGACTTCATAAATAAATGTTCGAGGGTGGGTTAGCTCATCCAACGCATGATGGGAAAAATCAGCAGAACAAAGGAGTCCTGCAGCATTAACCCCTTAAGGACCAAACTTCTGGAATAAAAGGGAATCATGACATGTCACACATGTCATGTGTCCTTAAGGGGTTAAGTGTGGCTTAAACTTACTTACAGTGAACTATTTATCCTTGTAAATAGTACGAAAGTGTATACCGGAGTGAAAAATTGTAACTGTTAGAAAAGTGGCAACCTCTTTAAAACAGTTTACTGGTACTGGTGCCAACCTAAAAATAAATAAAATATCCCTTCGAAAACTAGCCACATCTATTGTATCAGGCAATTTGTCAAGAACAGTGAGCAGGAGCATTTAACTTTCATTATGTATACAACCGAACGCCACAGTGATTCTGGGTTTATACAAACTAAAATAAAAAAATAAATCATCTCAATGTTTTGGAGCTGCAATTAACAACTTTTTAGGTCTGAAATACTGAGCTAGTAAACTTGTATTTCAAATGTAAAAAGTTTTTTTTTGTTTGTTTTTTTTTTAATCTTTTTTTAAACAATAAAAATTGCAGCCTTACAAATCACAGTATATTTAGCAGAGGAAAGAAGGGTAGGGTAGAACCAGTACCTAGTCTTAGTGAAAAAAGAGTGAGAGAAGAGCGGGAAAAAAAAAGAGGATAAAGAATGAGAAAGCAATAATGATAATGAGTAATGAGAGGTGCTAGAGGTGCTAGATCAGAGCACCTAATAGGTAAGCCAACTCTTGAGAGAATAACTGTCTCTTGAGTGAATAACTCTGGGCAGACTAGATGGGCTGAATGGTTCTTATCTGCCGTCACATTCTATGTTTCTATGTTTCTATGTCAAGTTTATTTGCAAAAGTGAGAATTCAAAGTGAATTCCCAGTGAATTTTACATTTCAGGCCAATGTAGCCCAAACATATGGATAGGTGATTTAGAAAACTGCCTTAAAAGAACACTACGCTCATCATAACAACTTTTTCATTGGAAGGAAGTTGTTATGGTGCCATAAGGTTCCTGATGCTGGCTTACCTTTAGTAGTTAAACTGTAACCTCAAAGTCTGCTCTCCAGTTACAGATTGCTTTGTGCCCCCCAACATGAAAAGCTTCAAAACGGAAGCCTGGGACTGCCATGGACAAAGATACTACTGATTGGCCTAGAAAGGTCAGTTAACAATCTCAGCCAATCACTGGCTCCCCATTCATAAAAACAGCTTGAGAAAAATATGTACGTTTCTCAAGCTGTTTTGTGCATGGAGAGCCACTGATTGGCTAAAAGCGTCAGCTGATCATCTAAGCGAATCCACACTTCCTTGACCGCGGCACTCCTAGGCTTCCATTTTGAAAACAGGAGGGGGGGCAGAGTGGTTTGCCGCTTGGAAAGGAAACTTTAGGGTTATACTGTTCCTGAATACAAAGCGTTCAGTGTTACTCACTAAAGTAAGAATTATTGGGGATTTAAAGTAAATTTGCATAATTTAGGCCAACCAATTCAGAAAAATTCTCGGTGTCAGCTATGTGTTCAGTTTGTCTGGTTTGACTTTACATCTGAAATTGACTTTGAATTCCCAGAAAATCCCACTTCAGCTACTGTACCTGGTAATGTGTGGTCTATACATTTCCTAATATTTATAGATACCGTTGTTAACTTCATTGATGAATTAAGTCCTAAATAATATAACAGGTGCTCAGTGTACGGTAAAGAAACCATCACCACCTGGAATGTACAGATTAAGCAATGCACACTGCGTGTACGCATGTCTCTGCTTAGATCCACATACACCAATCTGCAGTAATAGGCATTGCGCCCTCTCTTCTCATGCTTCCCAGCCCTCGCACTCCCCCTCTCTGGATCCTGCTGCTTGGCGTAATGAGGCAGAAGTTACTTTTATTATTTCTGACAAACTAGGACACTTCTTCAGCTATGCAGAAATCAACGTGAAAGGAAGATATATATAGGGGGATGTAGGGGAGGGTGGAACGTGGGGACTAGGGAAAGCGGTGGGAAAGATAGGGGAACTATGGTGTAGGGGAGTGAGAAATATTAACGCACAGTACAGGGGTAGACAACCTTCAGCACTGCAGATGCTGGGGACTACATCTCCGATAATGCTCATATAGCCATAATGCTGGCAAAGCATCATGGGAATGGTGCTCCAAGGCTGTGGACCACAACCACTTATGCTACTGGCCTGGAGATCAATATACCATGCCCTCCTTGCCAGCCTTTCTCTGAGAAGATATTTCCCAGACAAAATTGAAACACACACCCATTCTACTGAAACTAAACATAAACCAATACATAAACCAATTACACCACCATTAATACTAACTTGAGAGAGGAGTCAAACAAGGATGGATATCTCATTTACCAAATGGTGCCCAGTGATCAGAAGATTTCCCACAGTGGCGCAGTGGTTCATTCTACCCCACTGTTAGCATATTATTGTGTGTAGTGTCTGCAATTTAGACTTTCACCTAGTCTCCATTCCTTCAAAAAATAATTGAAAACTCACTCCCTCTAGCATGTAAGCTCACTAAGCAGGGCCCTTAACCCCTCTGTTTCTGTGTAACCAACTTGTCTGCTTACAATTACGCGTCTGTTAGTCCACCCATTGTACAGCGCTACGGAATTTGCTGGCTCTTTAAATAATAAAATAATAGTAATAATATAATTTTGATTCTGTGGAATATTAAAATATACGTCATTCATTTACTGAATGTTCATGAGACAGTGAGATTTTTTTTTTCAAAACAACTCTATTTTGCAAGGCAGGGTGCAGGACACCCTATTGTTTATAGTGTCCTTAATGCCACGCTACGAAAATTCCAATTTGTATTTGGTATCACACGAATAAATGACATCACAGGGGATACTAAAGTACTAAAGTATCCAAGTAATAAAAAGATCTGACCCTACGTAGCTTCCCATTCGTATTCGTAAAATAAAACGTACTTTTATAAGCAGTTAAAGAAATGACATTATATGAGAATAAAAATAAACTCCATATGTGCATCTAATCTGCACATTTTTGCCAAAAATAGGCCTTTGCTAATGAGTCACTAAAAACCGAAGATCCGCTGCTAACTTGTGGTAGGAGGAAATGACATTTAATGTTCTATTTCTTGACTTAGTATTGTGATGTGGGAAGCAGATGCTTAGTAGTAGTGACAAGTCCCACGAGCCATATCGTTGAATCAGTGTCACTCTATAATAAGTGAGCAGTACAGGTGGAATAAATGTTGAGTTAGTTGTGTCATCTCCATTGGGTCTCCTACTCTAGGCATACTATACCGATAACGTATTTTTTGTGCTAGTCACAGCAGATGGATACCCCGGCCTGTTGCATCCCAGATGTTTGTGATATAAATATTGTCAAGGTTATGTTCTGACCATTTCATGCAGATCTAATGTCTACCAACCTATAGTTTGAGAAATTATAGAGAATAAGATTGTCTTAGGAGGTGTAGAAGATGATTAACATGCAAAAAGGAATCCACAAACTTATATGATGATGAACCTTTGTGCTACCAGGCCTGGGGCTGACAACCCCTATAAATGAAATAAAGGAAGTAGTGTGCTCCAGGAACTTAAGGTCAATTATGTAGCAGCTTTATTGGAAAAACAGGTTACAGAGAAGCCGACTTTTCGACCTACAGAGAGGTCTTTGTGAAGCTAGAAGGACTAATACTGCACTTATAGTGAGAGGATATACTTCACGTGTGAACACGTGGTGGAGCCAAGTCCACAACAAATGATGCAACAGGACACGCATCTGTAGATTGATGCAACTTAAGTGATCCTGAGTTGTACTAGCAAGACACAACATTTGTAAGAAACACAGTGTGGCATTGCGTGTCAAAAGGGGGATGGCTCTCAGAAATAGCTAAATTATTTCCATTTTTGATTATTACTAAAGGCTGACAATCTCTTTGGCAGTAGAAGAGTTTATGGAGTTTATTGATGAAATGTAATGATGTCACAAGTATTTCAGTACCATGACACTAGGTGTTTACCACTCAACATCCAAAGGTTCTAACCTTGGCCAGGAGCCTCCTCCTCCTAATATGCATCACTGAGGCTACATGCTAACAACACCAATGCATTGTTATGTGTGATATCAAGGAGGATTATAACATCTAATTATTGCGGAGCATTGATTTGTTTCAGGTGTCTATATGATGACACTGAGTTTAATAGCAATGATATATACATCATTCTGCTCACACAAAGCACTCATGTGACAAAGAAACGTATGCATTTCTAATGAGAAGTACCGTAAATATTTTATTGCAGGAAATCTATTATAATTTACATTCCTCAAACAGTGAGAGATTACGATTTAGCCCCTGCATACATGTCCTCTTTCTAACTACTCTGTGGCACAACGTTACTGTGGGTAACCACCCCTCTTCCAATGTTAAACGAACCATTCCCCTGAGGCCAGGATGCTGCCAGTAAGGAGGTATAAAAGAACCTATTCAACAGGGAATCAGCCCTTTCTCATAGTGCATTCCATGCAAGGTTCAACCAAGTGCCTGTGAAAGCCAATTAACTCTTCCACTCCTAATAGTTCCTTACCTGTCAAGTCTTAGTTAACCCCTTACGTATCACTGTGCTGCATTGAAAAACAGTTTTCATTTGTATGTCTTTTCAATGGAATGGTGAGGACAGCATGTTCCGAAGCAGAGAAATTAGCTGTAATTTGTACTGTTTTTCAGATTAGGCTTTATAAAAGACTTGTTTTGTATTGTGCAGCAGAATAAGTCACGCACTGTGTGTACATCTACACATGGAACAACTGTCCTCTTGTCAAGACAATTTTATCTTGTACTAAGCACTCTGTCATTGTCCAAGAATCACAACCTGCCACTTACAGCGGGTTATGCCTGAGCATTTCCTTGTACAATGTTGCAGAAAATTTTGAGGTGCTATAAAAGATAGTAATTTGCTCCAATTTGGCTCACTCTGTACTTGTGTAGAAATTATGTTGACAAAAGTAGCATAGACTACTAACTGCAGTAATAATTATATATATTTGTGCTATGCATCAGTCGACTGTATTATTTTTTTTCTTCCAGTTACCAAAAACGACTTCTGTTCCAGCATTGTTTAACCGTGTTCTTTGGGGAAAAAAATGCGTTCACGGGACTAGATTTAATGGTAATGATAAGATATTAGATTTTAGACTTGTGCACAGGGGAAATAATTGGTTCAGCCAAATCAATTAACCTGCAAACAAAAACATCTCGTCCAAATTTTGTCTATGCAAATTATTTGGAAAAAATACATTCTTGGCAAACCAAAAGGGTGGAAAAATTGGCCACTTAGTGGACTGCAAGGTATACACGCAGGGCCGCCATCAGGGGGTGACAACCGTGACGGTTGTCACAGGCCCGGTGGTCCTGGGGGGCCCGGACTGCTTTGGCAGTCCAGGGCCCCACATTTACTTTCTGCACATATATATAGCGATCATCGCTATATATATGTGCTGCCTCAGCCTGCCACTGGACCCCAGGGAAACCACCCTCCAGGAAAAGGTAAGAACCTGGAGGGTGGCTAAATGTATGCTTGTGTGTGTCAGTATGTCTGTCTGTGTATGTATGTATGTGTGTTTGTATATGTCAGTAGGCCTGTGTGTGTCAGTATGTCTGTCTATGTGTATGTCAGTATGCCTGTGTGTGTGTGTGTCAATACTTCTGTCAGTGTATGTGTCTGTGTGTGTCAGTGTATGTGTCTGTGTGTGTGTGTATGTTTGTCTGTCTGTGTGTCAATACATCTGTCAGTGTATGTGTCTGTGTGTGTCAGTGTATGTGTCTGTGTGTGTGTCTGTGTGTGTATGTCTGTCTGTGTGTGTGTGTCAATACATCTGTCAGTGTATGTGTCTGTGTGTGTCAGTATATCTGTCAGTGTATGTGTCTGTGTGGGTATGTATGTCTGTGTGTGTCAATACGTCTGTCAGTGTATGTGTCTGTGTGTGTCAGTATATCTGTCAGTGTATGTGCCTGTGTGTGTATGTATGTATGTCTGTGTGTGTGTCAGTATGTCTGCCAGTATATAATTGTGTGTCAGTGTATGTGTGTGTCAGTATGTATCTGTGAATGTTTTAATGTCTGTCTGTGTGTATGTGCCAGTACGTCTGTCTGTGTGTGTGTCAGTATGCCTGTGTGTGTGTCAATACATCTGTCAGTGTATGTATCTGTGTGTGTCAGTATATCTGTCAGTATGTCTGCCAGTGTATGTGTCTGTGTGTGTGTGTATGTATGTCTGTGTGTGTGTGTCAGTATGTCTGCCAGTATATATTTGTGTGTCAGTGTGTATCTGTGAATGTTTTAATGTCTGTCTGTGTCTGTATGTGCCAGTACGTCTATCAGTGTGATTGCGCATTGGGCGTAATTGGGGGGAGGGATAGGAGGGGCAGGGCCCAGGGGGCCCAAGAAAATGCATTGCCCAGGGTCCTAATCATATTATAGACGGCCCTGCTAACACACACACTGCATTCAGTGCACTAACACACACACTGCATTCACTACACTGACACACACACACTGCATTCACTGCACTAACACTCACTGCACTAACACACACACTGCATTCACTGCACTAACACACACACTGCATCCACTGCACTAACACACACTCTTCATCCACTACACTAACACACATACTGCATTCATTGGGGGGGGGGGGGGGTAGGGGGAGGCAGGCCGGGCAGAGAGGGGGGGGCCCAGACCTGGTGGCGACCCTGTATACACATAATATTTATACATAATTTTATGTATGTGTGTATGTATAGGGCAAACCTTATTTCCTGAAGCAATTCTGGTGGCAATTCAGTCAACCAAATTATGACCAAATTGAATAATATTTTACCATTAAAATGTTCGAATTTTGCTGATTTTGAGCATTCGTTGTGAATTTAAACAGCCAGCCAAGTTGATGCCTAGTTTATTTATTGATTGATTTTAATTTAGTGGCTGACCCGCCGACCGCTTAAAGTTCAGATGAACTGCAATTCGAAAGAAACAAAATCCACAAGTCTATCAAGGTTATTCACTAACGTGAGAATTCAAAATGAATTTCACATTTAAGGCCAGAGAAGACAAATTCAAAGCACAACTGACTTACATAATTTTTCCAGTTTGGCTATTTTGATTTTAAATTTGAAATTCACTTTGAATTCTCACTGCAGTGATTAACTTTGTATAAGATTTGTCAAAATGTCTGATGAAACATTCCATGTTGATTGGTGGAGAATCAATTTACCGCCAACACATAGATTCCATAAAAATACATCCATTCACCTGAATTTATATTCTCCAAATTGATTATTTGTCAATCATTTTTAACTCTGCTCAGCAGCATGTTCTGCAACTTAATGAATAGTTACCTTTACAAACTACTTATCATTGTGATCCAACCCTTAGATAATATCAAATTATTTAAATGCACTGGGTATATTTATCATTCACTAGTGTTTAATTACATCCTGTGACAGATATATTATTTTTACCTAGTTTACTGGTAAACTGGTAAGAACTGTGGAAAGATAAGTTGACCCTATCAGGAATCCTACCTGCAATTCTGAGGTTTAAGCAATAACAGCCATTGGCTAATACTCTACCAGACAGGGAAATTATGAGAGACAGGAGACCCTTTGAATTTACCTATAAACCACAAATGCAGCTCTGTGATATGTGTTCCAACCTTTCTGAATGTGAAATACACCACAGCCTGCTAACAATTCCCCTCCTTGGTTGATATCAGAAGAGTTGATGATTTTAGCCAATCTAATGTTTTCCCAGAGGGAATAATTGAATTTGCTGAGATGATCAATTCTGATCATCTCAGTCAAGGAAGTGGGGGCGGAGCAAACACTGAGCTGTCCAATCAACATATCCTCATGATGAATTGAATCAATGCATTTCTATGGGGAAAGTTCAGTGTGTCCACGCAGAGGGTGGAGACGCTGAACGTCAGTGCTGCACACTGTGTTTACATTAAAATGGCTGCAGGGACTGACTATACTCACCAGAACAACTACATTAAGCTGTAGTTGTTCTGGTGACTATAGTGTCCCTTTGAACTTGAAATTCACTTTGGATTCTCGCTTTACTGAATAAGCCTGCATTGTAAATTGCTACATTACTAGCTCCTACAGTCCTATTGAATTTCCTAGAAATCTTCTACAACACAGTAGTTTTCTAACTAACTGAGCACAAATGTTCCCTTTTACAGCCAGTGTGAAACAGTTCAGCTAGTTGAAATAATAATGATATATTATTACTGTATACAGTCCATTTTCAAGAGAACTCAACGCATTTAGCACACACTCTCATATTTGTACCAGAATTACAGCTAGGTATTCATGTTGCATGAATTAATGGTACTTATGTTATTGACTTGTTAAGAATAAACGGCTAAGCTGCCTCTAATAAGGATAGAACCTACATCTCTGATAGGTACAAGTGATGCTTTAACTCACCACCAATAACACTCCAATTGTAGAACCTGCTAAAGCCTCATAGATTTATTTGTGATTCCCAGCAGATTTAAAGGGGGAGGAACTGCCACTACTATGGAATTTATAATATTGAATAAAACATTGAAAAGCACTTATACCATGTATTAACCTTTTTTGCATGAGATATTGTGTTTCCTTTTAAATTTATATTAAAGATTTGGCACAAATCAACTGTTAAAACAAGGCAAAGATTGCAAATGAAGAGGAGAAATAGAAACATTGTTTCATATCTCGTCTTCTTTGTAAGCTTACACTATGCTAAATGTCAGGCGCAAAGGACAGAGTTTATAATGATGATTGACAGGGAGCTAAGATGGAGGCTCCCAGTTACAGGATAAAGAGATGTGGATTTCTATATATAATACACCTCACAAATAGATATATTCTAAAATCACAGGAAGTGATAATTCTCCTTCAGGTCAGACTTTCATCAATTGGAGGTGAATGAAAGCTGGGTTATAATACTATCTATTCTCCAAGACATAGAAGACATAACCCATTTAGCCTTCCTGGTAATTTCTTTGATAATGATCATATCATGCTGCTGGGATGAATAATGCCCTTTTCATCAAATAGAGGTTTCTTTTGTTTGTGAGATACTATGCTAAGGAGGATAAACTTTGATATAAAATACATGACTTCAATGTATTAACCTGTGTGTGTGTGTGTATTGCTGTAGTGGTTGTGGTGTCTGTCTTCCTCACAGGTGCTAGAAGTGCTTCTACTGCAGTCACTGGGTTTCATTCGGTCATGTGACGTTTGACATCCATGAGGAGGTTGAGTTTTAACACATGCTTGTCGTGCATGTGCTTTTCACGCCCAGTGATTCACTGCGAGAATGATTTGATTGGACGAGAAGCAAAAGAAGAGTCAGCAGAAAAATATGACGTCACAGGAAGAGGAATTGCCGGTTACAAGGACTGTGATGCGGTCCTTCAAACGGTTTGATTATTTCGTCTCGGTGGGCAGCAGAGTACTCCTGACACCGCAACCATTACAGCAGTCTCTGTGCATCCACTCCTATGTGTCCCCAAGGCAGGCAGTCCCCCTTTTTATGCTACTGAATATCACCTATAAACCTTTTTTTATATGATGCACCATTTTCTTTTAATTGTATATTAAAGGAACACAAATGTGTATTCCTAAAGCTATGGTGTCCTGGTAGCCATTTAGGTCTTCAGCCCCCACCTGTAGAGAGTAAAGAAATCTTTAAAGAAGCCCTGGTCTTTGCACTCACGTTCCGCCTCCTTGGCTGAGATCATTGAGAGAAATGATCTCTGACAATCCCTTGCATCCCTATAGGAAATCATTTGGAGGGTAGTGCGCATTTGAGGCAAAATGATCCGTGGCACCAATCAGATGGAGACCATCCTATAGAAATGGCTGAGTTCTATTTGGCTATTTCTGCCGAAGTACCTCTAGTAGCTGTCTGAGTGACAGTCACTAGAGGTATTAAAACACTGCAATGAAAGCATTGCCGTTGCAGAACAGCAATGCTTTCACTTGCAGGGATTAAATGGGGGATTGTGGGGGGCATGGCATCCAGAGCACTTCATTGAGATAAAGTTGTCTGGGTGTCAATAGGGTCCATTTAAGAACTAACAAATTACAAGAAAATCTAGCAAGCCATGATGGGGCATAAATCGGCTAAACTCGTCGTGTATTTATGTTAGAGCTTTTTAAGTTCTTATATGTTAAATGGCCAGTAGAATTTTATATATTATTTAATACAGTTCCTTTTTAATACACTATTTGAGCTATCGGTTTCCTGCATATGTGTAGTACCAAACTACACAACGTGCTGCAAGAGAGCCAATACGTGGCTCCACCTTTGTGAGTATATGTATCACCATTACGTTTAAAATTTACTCCAGTTCCTGAATATATATATATATATATATATATATATATATATCTTTGTTTAAGCTTCAGTGAGCACTGGAAAAGACCATTAGAACTTGAATTAAAGATGGGGAGGTCGCCTTTATGGACCTACAAGCTTTCTATCCCTGAGCATGGCGAATAGCTCAGAAGAATGGGAGTTATTCCATATGCATTATAGATAAGGACTTTTATGCATTACAATATTATGCTATTGGAGTTTATTTTATATTCTAGGTCTACCATCTACAACTAATAGTGGTCCTGGTTGGAATACCCTTTGGGTCTGTAATAATTCTTTATTTTATATATAGTGCTACACCTTTCTTTGTGTTTTCATGATGGGGCACTGGTAGAGCGGTACTTGTGCAGTGATATTGAAACATTATATTACACATGAAATTAAAATATTGGAAAGTGACAGATCCTCTTTAATCTTTACAGTAATTTTATCAATACCGTGATAAATGCATACACATGTGTTCCACTTCACCTATCTTGCACAATGCAAGTTTACCTTTTAACACATTTATTGATATTAGCTATAGGCAATAGTTTACAACAGATACATCTCAAATTGTGACCTCACAACATGACAGGAAAAGCTCAAAAACTATAACAAAAGATCACTGATAGCTTTTGAAAGCTTTGTTTACAGTAAACTGCAGGATTAGTGGTAGAGTACAGGATATTCAGTGTATCGCAAAACAAAAAGTGTATTCCTCTTCGTGTTTAGAAAGCTACATCTCACTCCCTTAGGGTCTAAGAATCTCCCTTCATAATTCCTTAAATGTCTGCTCACGGACACTCGAACAAAGAAAGCAATGCCTGCAGGCTGAGTGTATCTATAGTGTGTATATATGTCTCCCTGCCACCTGGCTCAGGTGATATATCCTGCATGCCTTCACTACAGATCATAATCCTTAAAATGGGGGCTGGGAGGGAGGGTAATAAGTCACACAAACGAAAACAACCAAAAAAGAAAAAACAGCCTTTGGCTGTAGACAATGAACATTGAAAAAGCAACATGTAAAAGCAGAGACATACACAAGAGGAGGAATCATTAAATAGGCAGCTAGGGCAGGTTATGACAGGGTCTAGGGCACTCTCGCATGCCTGGAGCCGCACTCTTAGAGCTCTGGAAAGTGGTGGAGAGATAGCTTGGCTGTCAACCATGACAGTTCAAACAGGAGATTTCAACTTCTACTGGGTGCTCACACCCATGCCCTTTCAGTAACACCTTAAAATTATGGGAAATTACTTGGAAAGGAATTAACCCTTTCATGATTATTTTTTTATATATTCCTGTGAAAAATTACATTGATGAATATGACAGGGACTGATGCCAATATTACCATTGGCAGAGAAAAAAAAATAAAGTTTTTTTTTTAAATGAATGCTAACATAAGCTTGGTTGAGAGTGCTTTGACTTAAAAAAAAACAAACCTCAGATTTCTTCCAAGAAACAGAACACTTTCATTCTTGAGGTTCCATTCTTTGTATTTACACACGTATGCAAACACTTCTGCAATGTTTGCTTTCATAAAATATGCAATGGAGCTATATAAAAACCGAATTACTACCAACACACCTGCTAGGCCGCCATAAAACAAAGGCACAGAATGCTTTTCTGCAACAACAAAAAAAAGTTACAGAAAGCTGTTTGATAAAAATGGCGGAAACTCCCATGATTCTCCATTCGTAGGTAGATAGAGTTATGGGCACATCATCCCTTAAAAAGATATTGCCAAATACCAACAACCCATTTTCTGTTGCTGAGGTATTTTTTTCCCTCTGGAACATAATTCCGTCCAGTAGATTATTTTCAGCCCCCATTTTCAGCCATAATAACACTGAAACATGTATGATTGTATGCCCCGTTCTTCATATTTTCTATTTTAAGACATTCACTACGTGGAGACAATTAAAAAAAAATACATTTCCTCCATCAAACATTGATTTCTAACTGCTAATTCAGGGCAGGGTTTACTAATTGCCCTTTGATAAACATTTGTCAATTTTCATTTCTACAATATAAAAATAAAACAAACATGAAACGCATTTAATAATCTACTGATTACTTTTTTTCCCCCTGCATTGTTCCTTTAAGCTTGTGAAATGAACAAGACTTGATGTTGGGTTTAATCCAGATTGTGCATCTAAAGCTAGAAGCGTGTGAAAATCCAGATTTTAATGAAATGCTCTGTCAACCCCAAATGATGTTTGTTCAACCATGCAGACGTAATAGTAGTCTGATTATTCTTTCGGTAAAAAAATAAGAAAAAAAAGAATTTCTTGTTAGCCAAAGCATTCATTTAACCTCTTAGCTGCAAGACCAATCTCTAGAACAGAAAGCTAACAGAGACATCATTCTAATAAGGAAAGTGACATCTATATTGCACATGCACATTTTACTCATGAGATTTCCAAGCATCAGATGAGCGTAACAAGGGGGCTGAAAGGGTATTGGCCCAGGGTTTGTTGGTGCAATGTATCCCGTTGTTTCTTACACAGACAATTCTGCAGTCTAGCAGCATCCAACTTATGCAAGCAAACATTCAGAAACCACAACTCCATCATCATAATTGAAAATTAATTGCAGTTTATGTAAGAGCATTGTTTGGTTATTTTTTTGTAAATAAAGTTATAACATATTGGATGGGGTTCTTTTCTAAATATGATACATCAGGGTACCCCTTTTTATAAGTCAATTGACTAGCGAAGGTCAATTCCTTTGATGTCAAATCACTTTTCAAATTGAGGTCATGAATACGATTTTGACCATTAAACCATGGATGTTCAAAACAGCCCTTGATAATAATAATGGGACCAGACTATTACAAGTCCTCTAATTATCATGTAATTACTCTAAAAGCTTTCATTGTCTCAGGCCCTCCAGGACTATTTTTTTTTTTTGCCAGCCCACAGTTTATTCTGAGGTTAATATCACTAAAACATTTTGTAATGCATTTTCGACTGCGTGATTTTCGATATTCTGCTTCATAAAACACAATAAATAGAGGTTAATGAAGCTATTCTACTAGTGGTCTACCCTAAATTGCCCTTAATGCACTCCACAATTAAGAATTGTGAGATTTAAAGACCAAACTGATTGGATATTTGGATATTCACAAAAGCAAATTTGGCTACAGTTTTCTTATTGCTGGTTTTTGTTCTACATGCTTATAATTAAGTACTACTTAAAGAGAAAAATGCTATAGGATGTTTTCTGGGTCACTTGTCTCCCCTTTTTCATCTCGTTGAGAGCATACGCACATGTTTGGCTATTCTGGAAGAATTAATTTGTGTATTTACAACACTTGCAGGGTTATTTACTGGAGTCAGAATTCAATGTCAATTTCACAGTTGACCAGAGTAGCCCGAACTAAAAGCATAGCTGACTTGGAGAATTTTTTCAAGTTTGGTATTTTGACCTCAACTTTGAAATTCACTTTGAATTCACTTTAGAGAATAACCCTGTAACAAGTAGATTAAATATATAATGTGTTTACAATGTTCTATAACCAGGAATAACATTCACCTCTTTTTTTCTATTACCAAATATCTTTTGGAGGAAATGTGGTTTAAATCAACAATAAAAAATGTATACTTTGTTATAGACTACCCGAGTGTTTTGTTGCAGCTACTAAAATTACATATGAATGGCCATCAAAGTCAATCTCAGAAAACTGACCTTTACTATAACCAATGGAGGTTTTGATGGTCAGGTGCTCATACATGAAGATGATTCATCAACCAATCCTGGACCTCTGAATGTATAGTACATATTGATATTTCAATTATAAATCATACATACTTGCACAAAACTAATTGAAGCTACCAAAACTAAATGGCAAACTATAGGAAGTCACAGAGCAAATGTTTTCGATATCATTAACCTTTCTGTGGATTCCTATTTCCCTATGTCCGGTCTAGTGATACCATATGGAGAATGTGTGTTGGCCATCAGATATCAAAGTCAACATGAAAGTTCTAAGTCTGCAATCTATGGAAACTCTTAAAGAGAAGACTCCTAAGACACACCCTACTGTACGCCAACAGAGAGACTAAAGCACAATAAATGTTATATTTTATCCTTCGTTAATCACACGATCATTATGAGTAATATTGTCCACAACAAAACCAAGCCAATACACAGCTATTTTAATAGTAAATCACTCAGTGTATATTACCAAGAATTATATATTGAGAATTTGTTTCATCTATAAGTATATTTTTGGATATAGCTGTTTTCCCAGTTATACTCATTCTCCCCTGGAAAGAAAAATGTTGACCATCTAGATAGTGTAGCTGCTACCATTGAAGTTTGGACTGTTTCTAAAACGGGTGCATTAAGCAACTGAGATACCTTGCTGCCATCCATAGCAATACCTCTGTAGATGTAATCTTTACTAAATTGTTTTAGCTTACTTCTGGTATAATATATTGCTAAATCTATTGAGCTGTGCCTCCCAAGTATAAGAAAGATAATGAGGCATTGACTTTAAAGGGTAGCTCTCATGGTACCTACAGGTTTTGCTAATTTAAAAGAGCATACCATTTCATCTGTTTATTATGCTAGCAGATTTGTAAGCAAATGTATATTTAGGGAGAAAAACATATTTAAAAACAAGTATTCTTCAACTTCTTAGTGAAAACTTTGGCACAGACTTTATGCCGACGACTTGACTTACAAGGGAGAGAAAAAATAGGACCCCTCATAGACAGTCCTTCTGCTCTCCTAAGCACGCAACCACATCACACGCACTCTGGTTGCTATGAAAACTCCCAAATGCCCCTGTTAGCGCTGGCAACAGAATTTAGGAACAAAGTGTCTGCAGTCCGTTCAAGCGCCAGCATGTTGGCAAGCAAGCTAGCATGTCGGCATCACACAGGAGGCTTGCCCTGTTTGGGGAAATGTCGCCAAGCAGGGCAAATGAAAGAAAAGACCAGGAAGAGCACAGGTGGGTGTCACATGAAGAGTAACATACGCGAAGGTGTGAACATTTTGATGTTGGATCGGAGGTATGGTGAGTGATATCTCGATATTTGACATCACTTATCTTTGTGACACATGATGTATGCAATGTATTTGGGAGCGATTTAAGTGAATTAAAAAATGGAACAACAGGTTCACATTAGGATGCGCATTTAAGGCACACCTAGATGTCTTCTTTCCACTGAATTAAACCCTCACCCGTTCGTCCTGTTTGTGAAGTGCAACCCTTTCTAATATCTCTTGAGAAATCACAAGGACTCGTTGTGATCTGTAATTAAGATAGGAGTGATATGGCTGCCTATGATTTATCAATGTATCAAGATAGAAAATAAAACTCAAAAACACTGATGGGAGCAGCAGAGTTAAGCATAAGCACATATGATTCTTTGCAAAATATGGTTCATTTCTTCACTATTAATGTGACCTACTTAGCAATCAGGAAATGTAATAAGCAAGAGCTTCAGGGTATGAACTGAATAAGGCAACTCCCCATATAATCCTTTGTAAAATTTACAAAACATTTTAAGTTGCACCATAAAATAAGATTTAAACAGAAACCATGCAAAATGTGTTGCCTTTAAACCATGTTCTGATTCCCTGTCTATTTATTCTCATCCATTTTAATCTAAAAATAATCTGGAAATAAGTATATTATTAGTCAGTGAGTGTGGCAAACTAAACAGAGCATGTTAGCAGCATTTTAGGGATTAATAACAAGGACCATATGATATTTACATTGAAATCTTTATGAGGCAGTGGGCTCTGGTTTTATAACAGGGGTTCTCAACCCAGTCCCCCAAACTGTCCAGGATTTAGGCATTACCCTGCTGTTTCTAATGTGTTTGTAAGGAGGGGTAGACAAAAACTTTAGACACAACAGGGTAATCCCTAAATCCTGGACTGGTAGGGGGTACTTGAGGACTGGGTTGAGAACCCCTGTTTTATAAAATTCCTGTCCTAATGTGTTTTACACCCCACCTCCTATAGAATGTAAGCTGGATTGAGCAGGGTCCTCTTCAACCTATAGTTCCCGTAAGTTTATTTGTAATTGTCCTATTTATAGTTAAATCCCCTCTCATAATATTGTAAAGCGCTACGGAATCTGTTGGCGCTATATAAATGGTGATAATAATAATAATAATAATAAAAAGAAGTCTTAGTTTTAAAGATTTTACTGTTTACTGTTTAATTCAAGTGTCAAGATTCAAGTGTATAATTCAAGTGTCAAGATCTGAAAAATGGAGCAAAACTCTCTAACTGGTGCAATCATCATCCAAATTCGTGATATTAACACGCACCTTCTGTTGGCGAGTACTAGACTTCATAACTTTTGCACCACTTTCTGGATCACCGTACTTTCCTAAATCTTCCCTACTATGTACTATGTTTTACTAGGTCGCGTTAGACTCTGCAATGTATAAATTGCATTTCCTACAAAACTGCACAGTTTCTATTGCAGGGTTAAAATGACCGGACCAGTGAATACAGACCACTTTATTGAGATGAAGTATTCCAAGTGACTTTAGTGATCCTATAAACTTTTTATTACATCACTAGGACAGTCTCTATGCAACAGCCAATCCGCCTCTGGTAAAAATGTCAATCCTGAGGGGTTTTGTCTAATCAGACGTTTCTTGTAGAGAAGCATTGAGGACACGGTATATGTCTGGCAGTTACCGTGATCCATCACCATGGTATGTGACTATGTCCTTAGATGTGTTTAGATGATCTGAAAAAAGGGTCAGCATCAATTCACCAAAACCACTACATTAAGCTGTAGAGGCTTTGGTGCTTAAAGTGGCTCTTTAATGATTATTAGCACGTGCTAAGAGGCACAATTATAGCAACGTATTAATGCTGCCATATTATTATTAGGAGGATATCATCTTGGAAATACATGTATGATTTCATGAACATATAAAGTTAGGCATTCACCTTTCTCAGGGTATAAATACTACAGATTACAAACTTTACAATACTATAACAAATGACATATAATGGCTTTATATAGGGCTGGGGCTTGTTGAAGGTGCAGGAATAAAACATAGTGAGCTGCTGGGTGGGTCTGCAATTTTACAACACAACTAAACATATATCTTTCACATTTTATAGACTTGTTACGGTGCATCCACTTATCTTTATATGTTTCCTATTATTTTTTAACTTACCTTTGACTTATTAGATATTTTGAAGGCACACTCTAAGCAACATTGAGGGGCCTGGTGCCATCCCTGAGTTTCATTATTAAAACATTTAGGGAAAAAGGGTGTTCTTAGGACCACCATCTTAGCCTCATTGATAATGCATTATCTATGTCAAATGTGTCCAACCTGGACTACAATGATTGGCTCAGAGCACTTAGCTATCCCTCTCTCAGCCAGCACAATCAGCCTATGAATATCACCCAGGTTGGATGACATTGACACTGGCAACGAGGAAGTGTTAATTCCACATTATCAATCCAGCTGAGATGGGTTGGCCTCTTGTCACCAAGCTGTAGCCTTACACCAGTCTTACAGAAATAAAGTAAACTGTTAGGACTTACCCATGAGATTTGCTCTGGTGTGGGCAGGCAAACTTATGAATTAGAAGTGTATAATGGGGGTTTTGTTTATACATCAGAGCTGAATACTGTAGACCATTCAGCAGAGCACTGAGCTACTATATGAGTTTACATAATTCTTCAAATCAATATACATATATTATCTAATAAGATCTGTATTGTGGAATACTAGTAAAGAAATAAAAGAAGTTCAAGTATACATCACTTGGCAAATATACTGACACAGTAACTTTTTGCAGAATTGTTAAAACCCCCCCCAAAAAATAAGCTTACATTACAGTAATAAAGGCAAGGAAATAGGGTCAAATGATGTGCCTGAGGTCTCTGGCCCCTAGGGTGTCCATATTGTACTAGCATTCTGTTATTGCTGACTGCAATGTCACACAGAGCCCAATTTCTGCTTGAAACAGCTTTTTCCTGAGTATGATCAGCTTATCCATACAACCATCACGCATATTCATAGCTCCAATAGATTGAAACGGTTTAGAATTACATTTGCAGTACATAAAACCTGCACACATACAACATACAAAATACACAATTATACATTATACAGAAAATAGCTTTTCATATTAAAAAAAACAAAACAAAAACACCTACAGAACAGTTAACTAAGCAATACAAGGATTTTTGAGGTGTGTATATTTTAGAAAGAGTATGACGAGTTTTATAAACCAGAGTCATGATATTTAATAATACTTCTACAAAGTAGAACATACTTTTTTATGACATATTTTAATAGCTTTGTTGGTAAAACTACAGCATCACCATAAAACAGTCATACTTAAATTACACCTCTCTTGTTATAATAACATGGTAATACTTTATAGCAAATATCATTTCATCCATACAGTATAATGAATAAATGATGCTCTGTTTAATATTTAAGATTTTAGCTTGTATTTCTGCTGTCTGCATTCATGTGCGAACTGAATTGAGGAGAGACCGTTGTCAGACGCTTGTGAGCGCAACAATTCATTAAAAAGACCTGAAAGCAAACCAATTAATTTAATATATCTTTTACGTAAAGGGACACTCCAGGCACCCAGTACACTTCTGCCCGGTGTGCCCGATGGCCAGTCCTTGCCTGGCTGGGGGCCCTCATGCAGAGGAGGTCCGTTTCTGGTAGACAGCCACTGAGGGCAGACTTAGAGCTGCAATGTAAACATTGCAGTTTCTCTGGAACTGCAATGTTTAACGTTACAGCACTAAGCGCAATAGGGACACAGCACCCAGACTACTTCAATGAGCTAAAGTTTTTTGGGTGCCTACAGTGTCCCTTTAACACAAATTCAGGACAAGAGGGGATGATGACGAGACAGGGGGGCAGGTAAATTAAATTTGCGGTGTCATAGGGATGTGTCAGTGATGTATCACTGAGAAGTGGGGGTCAATATCTGCAGTATATATTTTCTAACAATCACTCTGAACTAACACATGTTTACTGCCAGCAACTCAACCAGGTTGAGTGTAGAGATGTAGAAGGCTGCATTAAAGATCTGACATGGCGTGGCATTCTTATTCAGTTTAAAGCACTCTCAAGGATGCTCTTGATCTATGACGTTTGGAGGATTTTCCATGGGGTCCTTGAGAAACAGAACATCTGAGGATTGACCCAGGATGATGTGAAAAGTCTCTACACTGGGACTGTCCTACCACCAGATCAGGGATTGTCCCCAACATCTGCACATTGATGGGTGGCAAAAGACTATAAGAACCCTAATAGTTAATTAGACGAAAAAAAATAATTTTAATATACCTAACACAAATCTGTGGACAAAGCATCATCTCACACTCAAACTCAGTGAAGCTCTGCATTTAACATCCTGCATAAAATCCTACCACTCTCAGGCCTCATCTCACACTCAAACTCCGTGAAGTACTGCATTTAATGTCCAGCAGAAAATCCTACCACGCTTAGAAGATACTCCATCTAATTTATTCTTGTATTGCCACCATATTATCATGTGTTACTATAGATTTGTTACCATTTGTACCTGTAGTTTGCCACTGTAATTTTCTGTGCATGCAGTTTGTACCCCCTCTTTCCTATGCTCCTTCAGGCTGTAAATAACTTCAAATAACTGTTCAATTTCAATCTCTGTTCTTCAGGCCTCATCTCACACTTGAACTCAGTTAAGCTCTGCACTTTTTCTCACCACTTCCCACCCACCCAGGTTCCCCCTAAATATATAGCATGTTCCACCAGCTGTTTGAGATCCTCCCTAAATTACCTCTTCATTCCCTTTGTATTTTACCAATAGCTGCTTCTCTCTGTTAACTCTCTTAGCCATCACCTACAAATTTCCCCTGCTACCTCTTGTCTCAAATCCCCACTGTATCCTTTAGATTGTAAGCTCACGTGCAATCTAGCTAAGCACTTTGTATAAAAGAGCTCCAATGGCTAGATATCAGCTTACGGGCAGGGCTCTGTCTACCTCTTGTATTTGTCTGTGTATATTGTACGTTCTCCACTAATTGTACAGTGCTGCGGAATCTGTTGGCGCTTTAAAAATACCAGTAATACATTTTTAAAAAATCATGGGAGATCTTCAAGAGAAGGGATATATCCTTTAAGTTTCTCAGACTTACAGAGCCATCTTCATCAGAAACAGAATGTGCGTGCATTGTGTGTCGTAGTATGTATATGCCTGTCTCCCCACATAACCCGGAGCCTCTATCTCACCATCCCCCACACAATCATCTCTTTCTGTTAAGGACGGAAGGGATTTAGGTCAATGCTCTGCAAATATGTAACAGCGAATGAATACTGTGTAAGGCGCAGGAAATAAACAAGGGCAGTCTTAGTAATATTTAAACCATGTCTTTAGAACCTTCATCTCTTTAGCAGTTGATAAACCATAACATCAAAGATAGTGGAATTCCTCTCCTCACTCTGTAGGGCTCTCTCACATTCCTCAACTTTAAAACGTCTCTAAAATCCCACCTCTACCAAGAGAATTCCCATTTACTTCCCATAACAATCTCTTTAAGATCTCTGAGTTTAAAATGTGTTATTTGTCTTCCCTACTCTCCTTTGTTTTTTCTTTTCATTTTTATACATTTTTATTAGATAGAGTATTACATTTTTTAGAAAGTTCTCATAGAATTTTTGCTATTCCAATAGTGATCTATGGCTCTTTACACTGTTTTTTTTAATTTTTATTTTATTGCGTTTAATAATTTTTGTTTGCATTCTACTCAGTCACCAGCTCTATTATCTTGCATACTCCATCATGGGTGTAGGAAGTTATGGGTAATTTGGGGACAGATCATCCAGAAAATAAAGCAGACGGATGAGAGATGTAAGATCTCTTTGAGTTATGATGGCGCAAATGATTAAATTACATATTTTACTTTTTAAGAAATATGAGATAATTAAAACACATATTAAAGTAGTTTGTTACTTTCTCTGCATAACTTTAATACAATAACATATCAACTAGAAGATGCAAAAATATCAGGGGAAATAAATTGCGTATTTATATAAATATAGTAAAAGGTAAGGTTAAGTAGCTTTAATTAGCCTAAACTTGTTTTAACAAATAACTTCCCTGTGACCGTGTATTATTTTCCCTATAAAAAACTGCAAGGTTTTAACATTTGCTCTATAAGGGACGCATATTTGTTAAAGGGACACTATAGTCACCTGAACAACTTTAGCTTAATGAAGCAGTTTTGGTGTATAGAACATGCCCCTGCAGCCTCACTGCTCAATCCTCTGCCATTTAGGAGTTAAATCCCTTTGTTTATGAACCCTAGTCACACCTCCCTGCATGTGACTTGCACAGCCTTCCATAAACACTTCCTGTAAAGAGAGCCCTATTTAGACTTTCTTTATTGCAAGTTCTGTTTAATTAAGATTTTCTTATCCCCTGCTATGTTAATAGCTTGCTAGACCCTGCAAGAGCCTCCTGTATGTGATTAAAGTTCAATTTAGAGATTGAGATACAATTATGTAAGGTAAATTACATCTGTTTGAAAGTGAAACCAGTTTTTTTTCATGCAGGCTCTGTCAATCATAGCCAGGGGAGGTGTGGCTAAGGCTGCATAAACAGAAACAAAGTGATTTAACTCCTAAATGACAGTGAATTGAGCAGTGAAATTGCAGGGGAATGATCTATACACTAAAACTGCTTTATTTAGCTAAAGTAATTTAGGTGACTATAGTGTTCCTTTAAGAAAGACTCTCAACCCCAGATTTTCTTTGCTTCCTCCACCAGGGTCCACACTAACCATTTTCACTCTGCAGTGATGCACTCTTCAAAACTGATCATTCTCTTCCACGCAGACTTTTCACTTTCTGTCTAAATCACTCAATATCTGCAGCTGAACTGCATGCTTGCAAGAACAGGGCATCCAAATCTTCTGTCGGAATGTATCCAGGCATATATTATATTTCATGACAGTTATTCCTGTACGTCCACTTGTCTGCAACTAGGTTTTAATGCAGATCACTGTGAATTTAATGGCCTTTTAAACATAATAGAAAACAAATTGATTAACAGATGAAGTGTCGCATGTTACAAAATTCTAGCATTGTATCTGTTATCAACTCGGAAGTTTCTATGAGTGAACAGACCTCATGGATCAAAGAACATGCAAAATCAAACAGTATCCACTCAGGAAGGGCAGAAACTCTCTAATGATAGAGCCGAGATCAGCTTCTACAGGCTGAATTAGATTTTACAACATTTTAAAAAATAAAACAGACCTGCCATTTATATTTATAATCTCAACAGAATGATTGGCATCAGATATTTAGAATTCAAGTTATTTTTATACCAGTATTAAAATGAGGCTGTCAGATTAACGTAAACCGTTCATTTACTCAAGAGGGTAATAGCAGATTGCAGGACGGGATCTCCAGGGCAATACATAAATCCTGATCATCATCCTTAATGTAACACGTGATTCACTAGTAGGTCCACTGACAACAACGACAAAACTGTGTGTACAGGTGAATATACTTTTCTATACATTTCTCTCTGTAATGCAGTTTGATTTATAGAAAGCCAGCAACATTAACGAAATAGATAGATCACACAGATTATTTTTTTTCTGCATACCATGCTTGCTCTCAGCCACTACTGGTTTCCATCATTTACTAGTGCTACGTGTGTCACAGTTGCTTTTTTATCTGCTAGAAAATACTTTAACAAGTGATAGCTAACTTTGGCACTGAAAACGCCTTTGGAATACATTTCCCATTATGCTCAGCTTGCTAAATGACGCAAAGTCCATGTATCATCATTCCATTATGGGCAGCTGAGCTTCATTTCCCAGAATCCATTGCAATAGGTCAACTAGGACCTTAAATGAGATATATTAGGATTTAGAAATAAACGGAAACCGTGGATTTAGGGACATTAATGTCCGTTAGTTATCATTAATATTCTACATGTCATATCACATTAGCTAGTCTTATAACTGTCTATTGCTTGTATTTTTTAAAAAAAGAATATGTTTCCTACATGCAGTGCAGAAGTTATTTGTATAATTTATTAAAAGGCATCTGTTTTTGTGCTGTGATCTTTAAGAGTCCGTGTTCTCTGCTTACGAATGCATTCCAGAACACAGCAAACCCAGTGCTGTGAGTTTGGATGCATTCAGAAAACAGCATCTGCTGCCGTGATTGATCTGACGGTTAATTGGTGTGAAGGGTGAATACATCATTAGGAATGGTTTAGGATATGTGTTTTGGTACCTCAATCAAGCTTGTCTGGATACCTACTGCATTTAAAAAAAAACTACAAAAAATGACAAAAACTTGAAATGTGTTTAAAGCAGTGATGGATAACCTTTGACTCTCCAGCTGTCTTAGAATAGCCCATCATTGGAAACACAGTCTGCAACAGCTGGAATGCCAAAGGTTAGCAATCGGTGGTATATAGGAACATATCTCTTCTAATGAATCCTGTATAAAAAAAAAATTGCTGGAAAAAGCACTGGTTTAATGTACCATACAATGTCACGCCACTTAAAGTTCTAGATTGATCTGGGCCAGTAAGTTTAAAACTATATTTTTAACCCTGTTCAGAGGAGTAGATATCACAAACTCTGTATGCTATCTACTACATCACAACAAATAAAAGACACTAAAAATGCATTTACGCAATTTTTTTTGTTGAAAGGAAAGTTTTGAGGTCAGGATTAAATGAACCCCCTGTTAATTTATATTGTAAAAGTATTAGAGCAGGGCACCCCCATCATGTTTTTTGTTCACCTGAATGTGTTTGTTGTTTATTTGCAGTTTATATATTCCCTTATGCAACGCTACAGAGTATGTTGGATCTTTAGAAAAAATATCATGACAATCCAGTATTCTCACAACTATTAACACTTACAAAATACCCTAATCTCTGAAGTCTACTACAATTACAAATTCACAGCGAGTGTCAATTTGCAGGTGAATCTTGTATTTATATTTCTCGTTGTCTTTATTTTTCTTGCAATTCACCTTAGTTTTTTAGTTATACATGAGAATAAATAAGGACTACTTTTTCTCATGGTCTGCATAATATTTAGCAATTTTTGGCAATTAGCCTAGTTTAAAGGGACACTATAGGCATTATAATTTTTTTTATATCATTGAGATAGTTATAGAAGATGGTTAATTAAAGAAACAAAACGCCCAAGTCTTGTATGTATGATGGATATTCAACATCAATAAAACCATGATATGCACACACAATAGCCACATCACACATTTAAAAATGTATTTTAATACCATATATACGGCCTCTTACGTATAATTATTCAGTAGTTTTATATATTCGTTTCCCAGGGTCGTGCTAAGTAACCCGATGTCTGGAAACAAGTAACCCTTGACATAAAATGTAACAGGTGATCAAAGTTCACCATTGTCCCACCTGCAAAATAAATACCTGTTTAAATCATATCTTTGTTTATCAATTCTGCTGCACTATAGTTTTTAAAATTCATTGGTCTGCAGTAAAGAATTCCAGTTCCTCTCCATGAATAAAGCTGTGCTTTTGATTTTATACAAACACTCCACTCCCACGGCTGATAAATGTAGAGACACGAGTCTTGAACACAGAGTCGCAAATATTATGTCTGGAAAGATCTGCAGAAGGTTTTGGGTACTTATTACAAACAAAAGCTTTGAAAAATTGGAGAATTTTCTGAGCTAAAGGAAAAGGCAAATCAGAAATCCAAAAACAAAACACAGATTAGCAAAAATTCAATAAACAGATAACATCTTTACGTGCCTTATTTAGAATTTCACCGAAATGGTCCTGAATGAAGAAGATCAGTGACTGTGACTCATTACTAGGTTACTGTTCCTATATGTATGCCCAACACGTAAAACCTGAGACTGTATAATGTTAGAAAAATCAGTATTACTGGCCCTTAGAGATGACTAGGCACGTGCCTAAAGTAAGGCAAAACTCATCTGCAAGTAGGTGAAGTAACAACAACAAGCTGGGGTCAGGGATACCAGAGAAGCGACAAAATGAATAACATAGCAAATGTCAGGAGCACAGATATTAGCAAGGTTAAAGGATTAAAATATAAATTTGAGTATCACAACATTTTTGTCGAAATAAAGTTGTTATGGTGTCAGGAGATCCTGGCGTTGGCTCATCTTTAGGGTTTAAACCCTTCACGAAAGGTACAAGAACAATTACTAGCTGTTTCCAAAACAGAAATAAATTGCAAGGGTCATATCGATAAACAGAGGATTGCAGAGAATTGTCAACAAGGTATCAAGGTATTTTGTCAGTTTACCACTATTTTCAGTTAACTATACATTATGTGTTATGAACTGCCTTTAGAGATAATGAAAAAATAACATTCTGTTATGCAGAGTTATAAAAATCCCCCTCACTCACTACTTTTGAGGAATGAGAAATATATATACAATATATATATATATATATATATATATATATATATTCCTAACTTTGTTCACACCCAACACCAAGTCTATTTTACTTTCTGCACTAGCCTCAGATCATGCCATTCCATATTATAAGTAATGATCCCAAATATCATGTCATGCAATGCTAAGAATGTGTTATTTGTGTTGAGTGAGTGAGTGTATGATGAATGTAGTCAGCTTGTTTGTAGTGTGTGAATGGAGGTTCATATTTTTTTTCTCTTTTTTTCTATTAACCCATCATTGGTGGCCCATAGCAAGTACAGTATGTACACCAGTGATGAGCAGAGAACTAAATGCACCCAATACTCCCTCGATGACATAATTTTAAAGGATGAGAGTCCGGGGAGCATCTTAAGTGTTAAACCATTTGAAAATGGAAATAGGGAATAGTTGACTATCCATTCCCAGCTCCAGGACCACCCCTCTCCACCTTCCCCCCGCACCACACACACACACTGTCATTGCCACTTATTATAACCCTAAACATTAAAGGCAGTAAAATAGAGCACTCGCAGTCTGGTGGATGGGATCAGTGGTGTATTTTGAAATGGTGCTGCCCTAGGCATGACAGATCTCGGGCACCCCCTAATTTAAATTTACTCACCCTTCCTGCCAAGGCTACACCTCTTCCTGTCACACATTTTGACTGACAGACACACACTCATGGACCAGCACACACTCTCAGATACACTGACATACCCACACACACATACACTCACTGATTTGACACAATCATTCAGACACACACTGACAGACGCATACACTCACTGACAGACACACATAAGCACTGACAGACGCGCCCACTTACTGACAGACACGCGCAATCACTCAGACACACACATTCACTGGACACACACACTCAGACACTCACTGACATACATACACATACATTCACTGACAGACACACACTCACACATAATCACTGATGCACACAGTCACATTCACTGACACACACTCACTAACAGACACACTCACTCACATTTACTTATAGCCTCTATTAACATCAGAGTAGTTTGTAAATCAATGCACAATGTGTAATAATCACATGTTTAAAAGTAAATGTTACTGTGATAATAATTGGGGTTCACTTAGGGTTTAAATGTTTCAGTCTGAGATTAAGCAACCTTCCACTCAATTTATGTTAAGGCTCCTTATACTGCTCTTCACCTCTTCATGCAGATGGCAACATTAGAGGGATTGTGACGTTTTTACATTATTTATTTACTTTTTTTCTTTCTTTGTATATAATTTATACATTTTCTGGGCTTATTTCACAATGTCACATTTGCATTGACCCAATAATGCTAACCATATAACTTTCTTTTAACAATAGGGTCTGTTGTGAATACACCGGTGGTAGCCATATTTACACAGCTGTATTGTGTATTTTTTAAAATTTAAATCCACCCAGCCTCCCTACTTTTGGGAGAGCTAGGTGGATTTTTCACCTGGGGTCCAGTGGGGCTGCTGGGCAGTTGGGCGAGCGGACATGCAGGTAGGCGCGGGCGGTGACGCTAAGCTGTCAACGAGGGAGCTGTGATCTCCATGCTCAGCTGCCTCGTGCACTGCAGAGTGTTTCTGGGAGCCGGCTCCCGGCATCACTGCGGGGAGCAGAGCAGGAGAGCTCAGGGAAAAGTGCTCCCTCATCACGCGCCTGGTAAACAACTTGCTGCCTGCCCCGGGGGGGGGGGGCCTCTAGGTGGCCAGACGGCCAGCTCTTAGGCCCCCATAAAATGAGACAAACAAGACATTAGTCTGGGCTTTTGGGGGCAGCATTTTTTTGCCGCCCCTTGGAAAGTGCCACCCAAGGCAAATGCCTTGTTTGCCTCGCGGTAGATACAGCCTTGGATTACCAGAGGCAGCAAATTAATTAAATGTCAGTTCAGAAAGAAGGATGAAATCAGAGAGTAGTTTTGCAGTTAGAGGGTAGTAAATGGAGTGTTAATGGAAGAAAATACTATGTTACAGAAAGGGTTGGGGATACATATGTAACGGAGTTCCCTGTACCCCGGCTGGGTACCTCCGCCAAGGACCGCTTCCTAGCTGGAACAGGGGACAAATCTCAGCACTCCTGCCCTCAGTCGCCGTGACTTGACCGGGGTCCTGGAACCACTTGATTGGGAAACTCGCTCTATCCACTCCTGGGCACTGGACGACACTGCTGGGAGCTCTTGTTCTTACAAGGATTTTCCACGTTGAATCCTCCACACTGGAACAAGCTGGAGTACTGATTAGCCCTTTCCCCTCCCAGTAACTAGACGACACATAGTTCTGGAAGTACAAGCTGAAATGCTTTAATCTGGCCAGATGGCCTGCTTTTATACATTTCAGAGTCATGGCAAATACGCCAAAGACACTCCAACACAAAACAGGGTAATCCCTCCCCTGTACATGAGAGATAATTGAGTCAGGAACTGTACAAGCTCAATTATCTCCAGGCACAGAAAACACACAATTTATAAAACACCCCAAAATACACAAAAAGTACATGAAAACCCCACAAAAGTTACATCCCCTGATATCCCTGATCTGGGTGACCAACATATCAAAAGTCACCCAGATCGGTTCAGGGGTTCGAGATTTCCATGGAAGTCAATTATTTGACCAACCGCGCACATGGTCCTATGCCCAAAACAGTTCCATGAAATTAGTGCTAGCGATCGGCCAACTTCTGTAACATAAAAATGAATACAATACTGAACATAGTCTCCATTTGTACTGTGGAGCTTGTTACCCTCATCTAGATGAATGATTCCACCGAACAGTGTTCTTCTAGTATCTACAGAACCGAACGCAGGTTATGATGGAAGTCCAGCGGTGTTTGGGAGTTTCAGTGTCCGATTTTAGTTCCATGAACTCGACGACCAAACACTGCTGCCTGCGTTCATGTGAACAAGATGGCCGCCACCTCATGGTCGTTTATATGAAGTGGCCACCTAGATGAACAATTAGAAGAATGAGGTGAGAACCGTTCCAAGGTGTTAATAGGGGTTAACAAGCTCCCGGGTGGTCCCTGGTTCGTGCGGTTGCTCCGTTCCCGAAGAGCATAGGTTAATCACCCGAACCAAGCCAGTTAAATAGTCTTTTACAGGTTTCCCTAGAGGGCCCATAGTCTGTGGGCATGAGGTTTGCAAGCCGGCTCCTCCAGGAGCTTGTGGCAAACTCACGTGGGAAGGGGAGTTTGTCACAACATGGAATTGGATTTCAACAGTAACAGCAATGTGAGGAAACACAACATGAAAGAAATGATAACTGGAATAGTCTTTCTATAGAAGTAGTAAAGACTAACAGGGTAAAGGAATTCAAGAATGCTTGGAATGCATATAAAGCTATCGTGAAGAACAAATAAGCAAAATATTTCTGAGATTTCATAATGGGCAGGTGAAATAAGCCAGTTCGTTCTTCACAACCATCACAATCTGTGTTTATGTAACCTCTCCAAATCAGAGCCTCTGAGGCAACCCAGGACAGTTCACAAATAAGATGATGATGTAGAACAGTTAGATAAGAAACATCATACTTTTATCAACAGAAAAAAAAACAACTGGACCATTGTATGCGTTTTCTCCTCAGTTCAGTAAATAACATGTCTATTCTAAGCCTTCTTGAACTCATCTTTCGTACTAGACTCTACCACCTTTTCTCGAAAGGTCATTCCATGCATCTACAATTCGTTCTTTCTTGTTTTAAAAATTGCTCCATGATGTTGATCCTACTCCACTTGTACATTACTTCAGATGATGAAATCGTATTTTCTTGCAAGCGAAAATGTTGCCCTCTTTTGTGCTGTTAAGTCCTGGAGATTTTTACAAGGCTACATCAAGTCACATTAGTTAATCATTTCTTTATAGCAATTATGCCTAGCGGCATTGTCACTTGTAGGATCTTTACCTTTTTTGTAAAGTGACATGCCTGCTTGAGCTATGTTGTCCAGCGGGGAGAAGCTAAAAGCAGATTTACCTCAGTACCTGAAGATCCCTCTCGTGGGCACCTTGACTTTATCTGTAAGATCTACATAAGATCCTGTGAAACTGTAGAATCCCCCATAGAATTTCACGTGCAATGCTAGTGACAGCTTCATGGAGATTACAAATGTTGACAGCAGAAGCTTCTTTGAAGCGTTGCCGTTTGTCAACTTTAGTCATAAAGATTATATCTTTATTGAAAAGCCCAAAAGTGGCTTTAAGGCTTCTAGTTTGCTTTGATAAATAACGTTAAAGAGTAATATCTATTGGGTTTATAGACTGCATCTTTCGTTTTTATATTAGATACTAATTTCTATTCTAGAGCAACATGTGTGTAAAAAGGAATTAAATACTTCTTAATTTTTAATCGCCATCACAACCCATATTATCGTTTCTTCTTCCACAATAAACTTTTTACTTTTCGTTTAAACTGTGAAACATACCCATGTACATCCTCCATTGTAGCTTTTTTTTTTCTTCCAGCCCTACTGATGTATCAATCCCCACTCCCTGTTGCTACCTATAAGTAATTTGAAATATTTATTAAATGTGGATTTTTTTTTAAAAGGTAACACCAATAAACTCATTCCCTGTCCCTTCTCTTTTTGTCTGAGCTGAGCTGCCTTAATTTTTCGTTTTATCAGCACTGGAATGTCGTCTGTTCATTGTGTTCTTTAATTAAATGGGAGATGGGTGGGGGTGGGGGGGAATTTAATCAGGCGAGACTGGTTCCAGTACGCATCCATATGTTTCTATCTCTCTGAAGGGGATGAATGTACCATATTAACCGTTCTACATCCTCTTACAAAACCACTGATGTAAATGAATTACAGAGTAGATCCACAATACTTTCTTTTGTACTTAAAAGAGAACCATTATTAAACTCTAATAGTCTATTCTGCAAAGCAAAGTTAGTACCAGTAATAATAATAATAATAATCATAATAACAATAAAAAAGATGTAACCTACAAACTATATACAGAATATGATCTAGTCACAACATGACCAGTTATAGGTATTTTACAGCAATTGTACCAATGAAAATATTGGCATAACACATGCCTTGGTATAGCAATGTGAATTAGAAATCCCTGGAGGGGGAAAGTTGTCGCATCTGCGTATCATGAACGTTAGTTACAGCTTTACATTTAGCATAGATAAAAAAAATTGTGTTTGGATATTTAGCGTTAAATTCTTTGGATCTCAGTTTAAGAATGAATGGATCTCAGTTTATGGATACACTTGTTAGTATTTGTAGTGTATTAAATTGTATGTATTTTAATTTTGGTCCCTGAAGAAGTTTCCTAAAGGGAACGAAACGCGTAGGACCATTTCTAATTTATTTATTTTACTATATGCCAATAAATTAACAGTTTTCTACATCCAACCATTGGGAGAGTGTGAACTTCTTGGTCTCCAGATTGGCGTTACTACAAACAGCAGGATATACCCCCCTATCCACAGGGGTGGCAACCTGAAGGCTCATTATATACAACAAATCTGTGAGTGTAACCTTGAACCATTGGGCAATCAATAAGGCTGCAACAATATTACGCTATGTTGTATTTTTTATTTGTGTTTTAGTGATACAAGCTGGATCCCTATTCTAAATGTACTGCATAATATTCCATATATAGTTACCAATTTGGGAGGTAACTTGAGGGAAGCAAGTATCCAAAGTTAAGTTTATTTTTTATTCCACAGGTGATCTGGTGGAAGCTATACTGCATAAAAATGAAGTTGACTTGAATAAATTCTGAATAAATATAAAAATTATATATATAGACAAACCTATATATTGACATGTACAAATATATATATATATATATATATATATATATATATATATATATATATATATATTCTTAAAGCAATTCTATAGTGTTATGAATTCAAAGTTGTATTCCTAACACTATAGTGCCACCTCCGCCCAGCATGGAAAGGATTATCCCTTGGCCAATCTCCCTCAGCGCTGGGTCGGTGCTTTACCTCCGAGGTCATCAGACGGGGAAGCCTAATGCACATGCGCAGTGAGTGCTGCAACTGCATTAAACCCTCCCCACAGGAAAGCATTGATTTAACTGACGCTGGATGTCCTTATGTAGAGTGTGAGGATGTCCAGCGTCATTTAGGCGACCTGGAGTCTTTTGGGGTCCAGGAAGTGCCTCTAGAGGCAGTCTGATTGACATCCACTAGAGGCAGTCTTAGTGCTGCAAAGTACTCATTGTAGTCTTTGTAGTGTCTCAAAAAATATATTCATCCCTCAATGATATTATTTTTTCATCAATACACCATTAAACAGTTATATAATATACACCACAATAAATTACCATCAGTTTTAGCTGTTCTACTGACTAAAGAGAAGATCCCTGCACTAGCTAGACAACCTGATAGCGTCTCTGAAAAATGAATACAACTTCACTACTTTAAACAATTTCCAAAAGGAGCTCTTTAGTTGAACAACCTTCACAACCTCCTAATACAGTCAAAATTACTAATAGAGCAAGAACTCCCAGAGTAGTTTTTATTGTTTTCTGACAGCTAGAGGGGTTAGTATTAAACATTAAACAGCAAAAATGTGGAGCAAACACAAACATAAATCCCACGTTTATGAGTGTTGCTAACATTTTCTTTATTATATCTTTTCTTTGTGGTTATTTTGTACTTTAGGCATACTCGACAAGTCACAAGATTTTATTGTTGAACATACTGGTAGCAAACAGTCCTTCTAATCACCCAAAAGAGAGGACAGGGGCGAAGTGATGCACTTGTTATAATTTATGGGGTATTGCAACCCATACACAAGCTCAGCTGCACTCAGCAAATGGACATTTGTGACTGACTGCCCTGCTAGGCAGCCTGCCATCCTACTATTCGAGTATTAATGGCTGACACACGCCCTTTACTGACAGGCATATCACCAAAGACGTTAATTGTATCACAAACACACCCAACTGCAGGCCTTGCCACTTCCACTCTCTTTTAAATGGAGACGTGTCAAACTTGGTAGGTGTGCTTTCAGAGTGTGGGCAGTGCAGTGGCACCGCAACGTAGTAATATGTTTCTGTTTATATAAGCACAAAATGGGTACTTCAAAATGTTGAACTTTTTGGACATTACACAGCATAGTCAAAGTTTTTACCTTTTCTGATAAAGTTGGGCAAATCCTATGATGTCCTACTATATGATGACAGCCCTGGCTCATCATCTGTCATAAAGTAATCAAAAACATATATTAGGAATGGGTTGAGGTCACTGGGCTAACACCTGTGACTTCCAATCATGATAGGAGTGGCAGTGCACTGCAGAGGATCCACTTTACTTTATGCCTCACTGTTGTGCACCTCTAGGAATCTAGTCAAATAACTCTTAAAACTTTACTGAAAAACTATGCTTCCTGTCACCTTAATACATTAAACAGATTTATGATGATGAACCCATTGAAAAATCTATATGCATTTGACTCTGGTTTCTGTCAAAAATACTGCTTACACATGTTAAAAAAAACCTGTGTAATCAGACACTTTAACCCCTTAAGGATACATGACATGTGTGACATGTCATGATTCCCTTTTATTCCAGATGTTTGGTCCTTAAGGGGTTAAGCACCCTAACCACTGGCTATGCAGTCCCTGGGTGCTGATTCCTTGGGTTTCTGTCACAAATCTTGGCAGAGTTTTGACAAAAGTAGTGACTTCTGGCACCCAATCTGCATTAGTAATGCAGAAATAACATGCCTCCCAAGTGTCCCTATTTAGGGCCCATGTCCCTCTGTCCCGCTCTTCTACCCTAATGTCTGTCTTTTCTACAAGCTCCATATTGTTGGTGTGTCTGAGTGTATAACAGAGCTCTGGTAATGTCTTTAAACTACAATAAATGTGCTTAGAAATCAGTCTGTGTAAATAAAACACATTGTTCTTGTTCTAAATTACATTTTAGTGAAATAAATTGTTCTTAGTAACTCACCTAAAATGTCTCAGAACAGCCATGCCCATGACTACACCCCCACCTACAACCCTAACATTAAAGTGTCCTCTTTGTCCATTTGAAATGTTGGGAGGTGTGACATAATTAAGTGTACACCAACCCAACCTTGGAAGTCAATGATAGATTAGGAGAACAGCACCTCACCCATTAAACACATAACTTACCTCATTATTTTTAAAAGCTGTGTCATATGAATAATAATGTTGAAAAATGAAAATTTGTATCTGTAGGTTTTATTTTTCGTTTAACACAAGCAGCACTGTAACTTGGATGCAAATGACTGTGTTTAAAAATAATATATTCTATTCGTGCTTGAAGTAGTAGATTAAAAGGATAAGGGTGCTAAAATTGCGCACAAACTGGAAATGCTATGCCATCTGTAACTTTTAAGCAGATGTTGTAAAGGCTAACTTTAGACCCTCTGTTGTGTAATATGGGTCCTATGCATTTTGATTGCCTGACTGCAATAGGAGTTGATGTTCATTGTAACAGTGGTGCAAAAGGTGTCGCTGTAGGTGGTGCTTCTTCCACGGAACATCATCAATAAAAAATGTAAACCACTTTTGATAAAAAAGTTTTTTCAAATATTTAAGCATTTATATTCCTCTGAATAAATATTCCATTAATGGCATGTAAGCCCTTTCTTTATTGACTGAAAAATCTGAAAAAATTAAGTCTTTTTCTGCACATAAAATGAAGTTTTTAGGTGGGAAGAAACTTTTGTCATTGTTGAGCCCTGAATTATATTGCACAGAGCTCATTATCTCATGAGAAGCTTGAGCTTGATTCTGCTTCATTTTGAAGTCATTTTCAGAACTGGAAGGTCTTTCTTAAGCTTAATCTGATCCCAATTACAGACTTCTGTCTAGAGATGAACAGATTGACACAGTGCCAAGCAAAGATCTTATTCACATGGAAAATCACCACTACAGAATTTCATGTTCAGAGCTGGGTCAGCTGAACACGCAAGAGATGCATTGGCGCGGTCATCACACTCCCCTGAGGGGCAACATCTGTCACCGTACAAATGCCACAAACAGAAACACTAAGTGACCTCTACTTGGTGCACAGCTTCAAGCAATAAATAGTTGTTTCAGCACCACACTTGCTCATGAAGAAGTTACGGTATGTAAACACTAATTATATTCTCTCTCCAAAAAGTTAATGTGCATTGTAGTGTTCCCAAATGTCTGCCAGTTAGTCTACCAACAGAATGTTCTGTAATTACGTAGTTACAAAGGAAATTCAGGAAATACAGGTCTGGTATCAAGGCCGATGTGCACCATATTAATCTCATTCACTATTAGGGCCGAGGGTGTACTTGGAACTAAATAAAAGATTTAAGGAAATCTCTGCAAGTGGCAAGTCCCAACACTGATCAAGAAAATAAAACCAGGATTTGTCTTGTTTATGCCTCTATAAATTTATATATGGAGAGATTGATGGATAGACAGACAGGCAGAGAGAGAGAGATAGACAGACAGACAGACAAACAAAGTTCCCAATGCGTTTGCAATATTTATTTTTATAAAAGACAACAGAACAGTTACAAATGTGCTTAGATAGCAGCGTAGAAGCAAACAAGTCCAAAATGCTATATAAGGGTGAGATGCACAGAATATAATTAACTTAATTAGTTCATTTAATTTAGCAGATTGATTATTCAATTCAAGTGAGCAACTATGTATTAACGTTTATAATTAAGACAGATTAGTTTTCTGCGGACAGCAGTATAGCTGGTGAACAAAGAATAGAAATACATCTTGCGGTGCTGCAGTATATGTAGAAAAATATATGCTGTGTTATAATATAGTAATTTTAATTTACAGAATTTTAGAAATATAATTTGTAGCTACAGACAGTGGTATGAGACAGGCTTTGACCCCTTCACTAAGAACTTTTTAAATGTGCAGCTTCCCTTTACTGGCCTGAAGTTAGGCGGTCCCTTTCGTCACCTACCTCTCGGGAACAGTATTTTGTAGTTTATATGAATGTAAACTAAGCGTCCAATGCTTCTCCTTTAGAGGAAAAAAAAAATATGAAAGATTCTAGTAGGGAGCTTTGCTATGGTATAGGTTTTCACCGTGGGAACTGCATCATTATTAACTGTGACTCCTGCCCTCTGGGCCAAAAGTCTTCTCACTGGGTTACTTTTTTGATTAGGACCAGGTCCGGTGCAAGGATTTTTGCCGCCCTAGGCAAAACAAATGTTGCCGCCCCATTCGCTCCACGGGAGTACTGTATGTTAAACCCCACAAGATTAAACATTTCCTTACCTTGAAGGGTTAAATAAGCCTCTAGTAGCTCTCACACCGACAGCCACTAGAGGCGCCTCCGTTACAATGCCATGTTTAACTACGAGGAGCATTGGAAGTGCATAGCGCATATCAGGTCCCCAATGCTCCTGCATGAGGAACATTGGATTGGACCAGCGTTGCCCCATCAGTGACATTGAGCGAGGTATAGAGGCAATCAGTGCAGAGGGAAGGCTTAAATTTATGTAGGGACAGAGACACTATAGTGTTTGGAATACAGGTTTTCTATTCCTAACACTACTGAAGTGGTTCCCAAACTGTGTGCCCACAGGGGTGCAGTGGAATATTTCCCCGGTAAAACATTACTACTCAACAGGGACCCGGTCCAGTGCCACGGTCCTTTAAGACCGTGACCGGGCCCCTGTAATGTGTATGTGCATCTGTGTGTCTGGGTGTGTGTTTTTATGTCAGTGTGTATCTGTGTCATGGTGTGGGCATGTATCAATGTTTGTGTGTGTCAGGGTGCATGTGTGTATATGTCGGTGTGTATCTATGTGTGTGTATGTTTCGGTGTGTATATATATATGAATTTGTGTGCATGTGAATTTTGTGTGCATTTGTGTGCATGTATTTACATGCATCTGTGTGTTAATGTGCATGAATATCTGTGTGTGTATGTATGTATGTATGTATGTGCATACATCCAAGCAGTCAAACACCAGCACAACATTCAAGCACACTCATACAATCTAACACAAATATTACATACTAACACACCCCTTCATTCAAACAAACAAAAACTATATAAAAATACATCCCTTCACTCAAACACAAATACTTCACACAAATGTACATCCATATTTAAAAGTGAAAATTACATTCAGACACACCCCTGCAATCAAACACAAACATTACATACAAACACATCCCTGTATTAAAACACAATAACTATATGCAAGCACCCCTTCAAACACCAACACTGTATGTTACACTTTAGTGCCAGTAAATTCAGCAGCGCTGTACAGATACGCAACCTAGAAATTTTTACTTTGGGTGCCTTGGAAAAATACTGAAATATTAAGGGCGCCTTATACCTAAAAAGTTTGGGAACCACTGCACTATAGTGTTCTTTTAAAAGTATTGATTTTTTTTTAAATGATCTTTTTTGCACAAATGCTATAACTGATACATACATACACACACTCACTCACGCACACACTCATTCACTCACCTCACTCACACTCAATGGTCCACACAATCACAATCAGTGACCAATGCACACACAATGCAGTGACCCAAGCAGACACACACACACACTGGCCCAAGCAGACACACACACACACACACACACACCGACTGATGCAGACTGACACACACACACTGACTAACACACACACACACTGGCCCAAGCAGACACACACACACACACACACACACATACTGATCCAAGCAGACACACACACAATGATCCAATCAGACATATATACGCATTATTTAAATCACATACACACATACACACACACAGATACACACCCACACATACACTATTAAGTCCCCCTCTTGCCTTCATTTGATGTTAGCTCTCCGTGGGTAACAGGATTGAAAACTGCGTTTGGCTTCCTTGACTTTCTCTCAGCTCCGCCCCTCACTATCCTCCCGCCCACCTGACCCTGAGTACAGGTGAAGGGGCTGGAGCGATCACAAGATGTGCCTGTGAGCTGTCGGCAAATGAGAGGTGTGTGGGGGGGGAGAGCTCTCTGATCTTTGTGGGCTGAGGTTGATGGCACCGGGCGCTAGTTTGCAGCTATGTAGGTGCCAAGTAGGTGCCATGACCTGCAGCACACATTTTGACCTGGTGCCCCCTTAACAAGCGCCCTAGGTGGCCGCCTAATCGGCCTATAGGACACGCCGGCCCAGATTAGGACTGTTCCTGGTCTTTAACTGGTGGAAACCTCTTGAGTAAATTCTCAAGTAAGTTTAGTAAAACAGCATGTCCCTTAAACCAGACATGTTAATGTTAATGATATCTAGAAGGAATTTCATAATTATCACCAATTTGTACAATTAACCTCTCCCCATTTCACAAGAGACCTTCACTCATTGCAAGACTATTTACAGTAGGTAAATTCTTCCTAAAATGTACATTCCTAAAGAATTCTTACTGAAATAGTGACCCACAGAAGAAACCTACTCTAACAAGAATGTGACAGGTCTGTATTATTATCAAAACAACAGCACATGGAGAGACAAAACAATATAAGAACAGCCAGGTGCAAACCATATAAGCGCTCCCTCAAGTGCTTTAAATATTCAAATGTATATAGAATATAGAATGCACACCATAACAATCGCAAAAAAATATTTAAATTTTATTATGCACAAAAAAAGTACCAGAATGAAAACATATAAGAAAAATGAATATAAACAAAGTAACAGAAGCAAAGGCAGATACAATAAAATAATAGTAATAAATTACCACAAAAATCCTTACAAGCCTCAGACAGAAACACCGAGTCATCAACCCCCCCAACGTTTCGGCACCAACTGGCTGCCTTTATCAAGGTCTGTCTTATTAGACAGGAACAGCCTAATCAATTAACACCAAAAATCGAGTGGCACAAATATGTCTATTCTGGAAAAAACATCTATAAGTGGATCTGTTGTCAGAACTTTTCTTTGCTCTTTAAAATCTTACAATATGTAGAGCAGCATTGATAATGTTTTAATCTGTTCCGTTATTAGTTTTCTACAAACTGTTTTTTAATTAACCCAAACAGTCTGTTGGCACCGCCTTCAAATTTTGAATTCCTCTCTTCTCTGCTCTGTTTTCAAACTTGTGATGCAGTTTTAACCCCGTATTAACTCATCGCTTTATACCACCGCCATGGTCATCATTTGTCTAAGGAGCAAAACTCATTGGTAAATTTAGAATGTGGCATAATTATATTAAACTGATATTGGGAATCTTTTTTTGAACTGATTGACACAATCATGATTTCAGGTGACAACGCATCTTTACAGGATAGTATATATTAAAAAAACGAACATATTTACTGGATCTAATTGTGACCTGAAAAATCTTAATCCTGTTGTCAGAAGTGGTACTCATGTTGAGACACATATAAAAGGTGAGTATCAAGTCTTATGGAAATACTACTGACAGAAAGGAGCATATAGCTAACAATGGAACTCCAGATTTGTGGATATCTAGATGTGTGCAAACTACATGCTACTCAGTTCGCACGAAAGCTGGATATTTTTATTTTTGTCCAGCAATTTTCTAGTGGTCTACTAAGAGGTATATTTTTTAGGTACACTTCTTCGATACCACAAATATCTAATTCTAGATTGTAAGCTTGTTTGAGTAGAGCCTTCTTAAATGCTCCTCAACATATAAAAGCATGTAGACCTGGTCAAAAGGTTCAATGGTTGTTCCTACAAAATATTAGAAAGGGTAAAAAAATTTGTCTAAGGGTCTTTGACCTTGGAACGATTGTTGGTGCCAGATGTGGTGGTGTGGGTATTTCAGAAGATACTGATCTGAAATTTCTATATACCAAAATGTCTAAGATTTAAAAAAAAATCATCTAGTGAGTGACAATTTAATAGCCAAAAATGCCTTTGTACGAGAGGTCAGAAGCCTTCTGCTTCCATCCAACCTCCCATCTTACTGCTCTGCTACCCATCAGAGGAACCCTTCAACCCTCTCCAACCTACAGCATACTGCATTACATAGGAATACTTAACTTCCCCCCCCTACAATACCACACACATTGGGCGAGGGGAGAGGGGGGATTTTTGACAAGCCCCCAGCATTTATCTCTCTTGGGTTCCTCGGGTATTATACCTAAATTTCCCTAGACAATTGTAAACATTCACAAATCACTGTTTAGAGAATAATCCCTCCAGTATATCAGAACACAGCAATAACGTAATGAGAAATCTATAATGCACAGTGCAATTCAAGCACTTACTTATGTATACAGATGACACCATGAATTGAATACTTTATTGTATCCATCCTACAAACCAAATCGCAGCCACCATTACTCAAGGTTATGGCCTTGGGGTGTGTTTTACTATAGGAATAACTATACACGTTCTTGGATTTCAGACCTGCAGGAAAAGAGTTCTAACAACGTATCCTCTATGGATTTTATTGGCCCACGATTATTTGCTGTGGTGTGCACTTATTTCCTTGTCTTGATAGAAGAAGACGTGCCCTTGTATAATAGCAGTCAATGAAAGGGCTTCGGTTTTATTTACTGTATGGCTGTTTAATTGGAAGACACTTTACCTTTCTTGCATTTCATTTGCATTAGCTGTTATATATGACATTTTTAATAAAATGTAAGAGGAATTTAAAAATGTAAACTAAAAACTAACACACAAATAACATTTACCCCCTTTTTTACTGAGCACTTTCAGGTGAAAAAAATATTACTATTACATTTATTTGAGGCAAATGATACATAGCTAGAATATAAATATATCACAATAGATTGCTTTCTAGACAAACGTTAATTCATACAATTTTATTTTTCACTTATTCGTTCATAAAATATATTTGTAAAATAAACAGCTTTTGACAATATACAGAGTGCTTTATCTTGCAATGTTTCACCCAGGGTCTGAAATTTTACTATAGACACAAAAATAATATTTTTCTCATATACAGAAGATGTGAAAAAAATAGATAAATACAAACTGTCAAATACCTTGCTTATATGTATTTATAAGGATACTGAAGGCATTAATAGCAGTTAAGCTTAATAAAAATGGCAACAGAATGTAAAAAGAATGTCTGCATTTGAGCACAATGCCCCCATACAACAAATACAGTTAAATATTATATTGCTAAAAATTAGGAATTAAAAATTAGGTATTTAAAACTGCTATAGCCAGGGCCGGCGCCACCTGTAAGGCGACCTAGGCAGCCGCCTAGGGCGCAACTTACCAGGGGGCGCCGGATTCCTGTCCCCGCTGCGCCTCCTCATGCTGCGCCGCCTGAGCGCTTTAGCAAGCCCCAGGCGGCGCAGCACTGCTGCCTGGAGGGCGGCCGGGTTTTTAACCGGCAGGAGGGAAGCGCAGAGCGCTCCCTCCTGCCGGTCTCTCCATGTAGCATGGCCGGGCGGCGCGGAACGCGGGACAGGAACCTTTGTTTCCTGTACCCGGCCGCCGGCGGAATGACAGGAAGTGCTCACTCAGTGAGCATTTCCTGTCATTCCGCCGGCGGCCGGGTACAGGAAACAAAGGTTCCTGTCCCGCGTTCCGCACCGCCCGGCCACGCTACATGGGCAGGAGGGGAGGGTAAGGACCACTAAGGGGGGGGGGGAGGGGGGTTTAAGGACCACTAAGGGGGGGAAGGGTTTAAGGACCACTAAGGGAGGGGGGGAGTTTAAGGACCACTAAGGGAGGGGGGGGGAGTTTAAGGACCACGGAGGGGGGGGGGTGTTAAGGACCACTAAGGGGGGGAGGGGGGTTAAGGACCACTAAGGGAGAGGGGGGGGGTATAAGGACCACTAAGGGAGAGAGGGGGGTATAAGGACCACTAAGGGAGGAGGGGGGTATAAGGACCACTAAGGGAGGGAGGGGGTATAAGGACCACTGAGGGGGAGGGTATAAGGACCACTAAGGGAGGGGGGGGTATAAGGACCACTAAGGGAGGGGGGGTATAAGGACCACTAAGGGAGGGGGGGTATAAGGACCACTAAGGGAGGGGGGGTATAAGGACCACTAAGGGAGGGGGGGTATAAGGACCACTAAGGGAGGGGGGGTATAAGGACCACTAAGGGAGGGGGGGTATAAGGACCACTAAGGGAGGGGGGGGTATAAGGACCACTAAGGGAGGGGGGGGTATAAGGACCACTAAGGGAGGGGGGGGTATAAGGACCACTAAGGGAGGGGAGGGGTATAAGGACCACTAAGTGAGGGGGGGGTATAAGGACCACTAAGGGAGGGGGGGGTATAAGGACCACTAAGGGAGGGGGGTATAAGGACCACTAAGGGAGGGGGGGGTATAAGGACCACTAAGGGAGGGGGGGTATAAGGACCACTAAGGGAGGGGGGGGGTATAAGGACCACTAAGGGAGGGGGGGGTATAAGGACCACTAAGGGAGGGGGGGGTATAAGGACCACTAAGGGGGGGGGGGTATAAGGACCACTAAGGGAGGGGAGGGGTATAAGGACCACTAAGGGAGGGGGGGGTATAAGGACCACTAAGGGAGGGGGGTATAAGGACCACTAAGGGAGGGGAGGGGTATAAGGACCACTAAGGGAGGGGGGGGGGTATAAGGACCACTAAGGGGGGGGGTATAAGGACCACTAAGGGAGGGGAGGGGTATAAGGACCACTAAGGGAGGGGGGGGGTATAAGGACCACTAAGGGAGGGGGGGTATAAGGACCACTAAGGGGGGGGGGGTATAAGGACCACTAAGGGAGGGGAGGGGTATAAGGACCACTAAGGGAGGGGGGGGGTATAAGGACCACTAAGGGAGGGGGGGTATAAGGACCACTAAGGGAGGGGGGGGGGTATAAGGACCACAAAGGGAGGGGGGGTATAAGGACCACTAAGGGAGGGGGGTATAAGGACCACTAAGGGAGGGGGGGTATAAGGACCACTAAGGGGGTATAAGGACCACTAAGGGAGGGGGGGTATAAGGACCACTATGGGAGGGGGGGGTATAAGGACCACTATGGGAGGGGGGTATAAGGACCACTATGGGAGGGGGGATAAGGACCACTATGGGAGGGAGGGGGATAAGGACCACTATGGGAGGGGGGGGATAAGGACCACTATGGGAGGGAGGGGGGGGGTAAGGACCACTATGGGAGGGGGGATAAGGACCACTATGGGAGGGGGGGGATAAGGACCACTATGGGAGGGAGGGGGGGGTAAGGACCACTATGGGAGGGGGGGGATAAGGACCACTATGGGAGGGAGGGGGGGGTAAGGACCACTATGGGAGGGGGGGATAAGGACCACTAGGGGAGGGGGGATAAGGACCACTAGGGGAGGGGGATAAGGACCACTAGGGGAGGGAGGGGGGATAAGGACCACTATGGGAGGTTGGGGGGGGGGATAAGGACCACTAGGGGAGGGGAGATAAGGACCACTAAGGGAGGGGGGATAAGGACCACTAAGGGGGGGAAGGACCACCAAAGGGGGGTAAGAAGGGAGGACTACTAAGGAGAGGGGAGGAGGGTAATTACCACTAAGGGGGTGGGGGGAGTAGGGGAATGTCTACTAAGGGGTTTGGGAGAGGGAGGACCACTAAGGGGGGAGTGAGAAAACCACCAAGGGGGACTGCAGAGGGACAGGGGGCCAAGGGAGAGCACTAAGTGACAGAAGGGGAGAACACGGAGGGACAGAAGGGAAGGGGAAATCAATAATTGAGGGGAGAGCACTATGAATTTTTTAAAAAAAAAGAAAGCTGTTCCCATCTCAGTCCCTATCCTACCCCACAAACCCTCTCTTTTACACTACACACATACACAATGCACCCCCCCCCACACACACACAGAAACATACAATGCATTCCTACTCACACACAGACACACCCGAAACACACAATTCATCCCTTACGTTCTCTTACATAATTAATGCACCCCTTACAGACACACACTGCATTCAGTTACATACACAGAAACAAACCTTGCACCCCTTACACACACACACACACACACACAGAAACATACAATGCATTCCTTACACGCAAACACACACTACATCCACAAAAAACACACTACATCCCTTACACAAATTGCACACATAAAACATCCCCAACTCATGGATGGGCCATGTAGGTGGATTTATGGGTGGGCATTGTAGGTGTATGCCCCTTGGGGGCCCAGACCTTGAGCTGTGTAAGGGGCCCTAAAAAATGGAGCTGCTTCCTGTTCGTTAATTGTTGTGAGCATTGTTATTATTATTATTATTATTATTATTATTATTTTATTATTTATATAGCGCCAACAAATTCCGTAGCGCTGTACAATGGGTGGACTAACAGACACATAATTGAGATCAGACCACTAGACGTACAGGAACAGAGGGGGTTGAGGGCCCTGCTCAATGAGCTTACATGCTAGAGGGAGTGGGGTATAGTGACACAAACGGGTTAAAGTAGGGGAATTAAATAGTTTGTTAGAGAAGGGTTTATTGAGTGTTTGGTAGGTCATTTTTGACAGTTGCAGGAAAGGAGTCATGGGGTGGGGGATGAGAAGCCTGCTGACAGTTTAATTGATACGCTTTAACGAAGAAGTAAGTTTTCAAAGATTTTTTGAAGGAGTGGAGGCTGGGTGAAAGTCTGATTGAGGAGGGAAGGGAGTTCCACAGAATAGGTGCAGCCCTAGAGAAGTCTTGAAGGCGAGCGTCAGAGGTGGGGATCCGGGCAGAGGATAGGCGTAGGTCTTGGGATGAGCGCAGGGGTCTCGACGGGACATACTTGTGTATGAGGGAGGATAGGTATGTTGGAGCAGCATTATGTAGGGATTTGTAAGCAAGTGAAATGTTCCTATTTATAGTTAAACCCCCCCTCTTATAATAAAGCGCTACGGAATCTTAAAAACAGTCTCCAGAGAGCCTCTTCTACACCAGACCTGTGGAGCCAGACTGAGCCCATCATCAGCCTCTTGTCCTCATCTGGTGGTAAGTAGGCAATCCAATATATTATTAGTGGCACTAATCTCTAATTTACCTCACATTAAATGGATACTATAGTCACCAGAAGCACTACAGCATAATGTAGTGGTTCTGGTGTCTATAGCCTGTGCCTGTAGGCTTTTTAATGTAAACACACTGTCTTTTCAGATAAGACACTTTGTGAAGACTGGCTTTGGCCCATATGGCAGAGCATATGGGCGGGGCATTGTGATGTCACATGGTGGTCTGGACATATGGGGGGGCGGCAAAAATTTTTTTGCCTAGGGCGGCAAAAATCCTTGCACCGGCCCTGGCTATAGCAATCTTTAACAATCTCTGGAATACTAATGTAATGCTGACAGTTAAATGGTTTTTACCATTCACTCCTCCCCGTTCCTGACTGAAGGACTGACATCACCCATTGAACCTTTCTGTACTGTTTAAAAGCAGGGAGTGAGCTTACATTTACAGCAACTTTACAGGCATATGCAGTGACTAGTTTCTTCTGGCAGAGATATGTGTAACTCTACATACTGGTAATTATAACTAAATAAGGGTGAGTGAGGTTTTATGGACTAAAATTTATATTGCAAAATGCATGAAAATAAAAATGTTTATACATAGTACAGTGTGAAGATGAAAATTATAGTCAACAAAAGCCTTGCTCTTTTCTTAAAGGATCACTATAGTGTCAGGAAAACAAAGCGGTTTTCCGGACACTATAGTGCCCCCACCCTCAGGGTCCCCCTCCTGTGGCGCTGAAGGGGTTAAAACCCCTTCAGTTACTTACTTAATGACCTCTCCTCCCCTGCCAACGTCAGCTCCCCTGTCTGACGTCAGCGGAGCCGAATGGCAAGTGCCGCACGCGCATTCAAAGTGTCCATAGGAAAGCATTTCTCAATGCTTTCCTATGGACGCTCTGCGCGGTGGAGGCATAATATGCCTCCAGTGTCGCAGATGCGCCTCTAGTGGCTGTCCGGAAGACAGCCACTAGAGGCTGGCTTAACCCAAAATGTAAACATAGCAGTTTCTCTGAAACTGCTATGTTTGCATCTGAGGGGGTAAAACCTGAGGGACCTGGCACCCAGACCACTTTATTGAGCAGAAGTGGTCTGGGTGACTATAGTGTCCCTTTAATGGACAACTGTCATCTCAAAACAATTTTTTCTGCTCAAACGAGTGTCTACATGGAAGGATTGAATGAGCCTCTTGGCAGCTATAGAGTTAAGCTCCTGGACTATTATAAAGTTGGTGAATGCCTCACAGCTGCCTATAATGCAATAAACTAGAGGTAGGCAACCTTTGGCACTCCAGGTGTTATGGACTACATCTCCCCTGATTCTTTGCCAGTATTATGAACGATGTAGTACACAACATCTGGAGTGCCGAATGTTGCCTATCCCTACAATAGACTGATGCGTCATTTATAGAAGAATAATCACAGCCTAAATGCAGCCAGGGTTATTTCTTAAACAGAGAATAACCAGAAGTTCCTAATTAATTTTAAACTCCAGGCCAAATTAATCGAACTGGAAATACTATCCAAGTCAGATATATCTTCTAGAATATCAAGGGTTTGTCTGGCATATAATTAAATAATTATGAATGCACCATGACATTATGCACAGAGGCCATTTTATTATCCTTACTAATTGCACATTCGGTTTTAAGTGCTCAAAGTTTTTTCAGGAAATGGCTTACATGTGATTATAGTGGTATTTCTGAAAGAGGAACATGAGTAACCTAGTAGGGTTATTTAGTAATTAGTTAGTAGAGCATTAGTAATGACTTTTCTCAACTTTCATATTTGCATTTCGTTTAAAAGATCCTTGACATTTGCTAGTCATACTCAGGCATTAGTTATTTACTAAAGTGAGAATTGTGAGGAATCCAGAGTGAATTTAAAGTGAATTTTAAATATAAGACCAAAATAGCCGAACTGGAAGCAGAGCTAACTTGGAGATTTTTTTCCAATTCGACTATTTTGGTCTTAAATTTGAAATTCACATTGAATTCACTTCAATATATCCAGCTCCAATGTAATAATTTTTGCTTGTGTAAAGCCGCCAGACAAGCCGTATTTTTATCAAAGGGATTCTGACAATCCGCTGTCACTACTTTACCATTTGCAAGACTGCGCATGCAATATAGCAGCAGCAACAGCGATGGAATAAGTATCAGTCTGGCTTTTAAGTAGCGGCTGGTGGTAAAAAGAGGGACAGGGATAGAATGACTGATTGCAATGCTAAAGGGACACTATAGACACCCGAAAAATTCCAGCTTAATGTAGTTCTTGTGTAGGCTTTTTGCTGGAAACACGGCCTTTTCAGAGATAAGGCAGTGTTTACTGTTATAGCCTAGGGATACTTCCACTGGCCACTCCTAGTATAATTGTATTTAACGTCTGTTTGTAAGTTGCAATGTCTATCCAATAAATACAATTTCCCGATATTTCTGTGTTTCTCTGTGTGAGTTTTCAACTTGCTTAGAGAGTTTCTACACCAGTGTAACGGATTAGATATGTGGGTGTGAGTGTGAGTGTGGCCATTGGCGGGGCTGTTCTGAGATGTTTTAGGTGACATACTAATAGCAATTTATGTAACTAAAATTTAATTTAAAACAAGAACAATGTATCTAATTTGCACAGACTGATGTCTACACATTTATTGTAGTTCAAAGACACATTACTGTGAGTATTATTGGTGTGGAGCTTGTTATACAGTCAGCCACACCACCAGCAGTATGGCGCTCCTAGACAAAAGGGACAAAGGGATATGACATAAAATAAGGTCTGTCCCTCCTAAATAGAAACACTTGGGGTATGAAAATGGACACTAGCAAATGTGATTACGTTAACTTTAAGTTGGGCTCTATTAAATTCAGGGAAAGGTGTTTAGTGGCCTTCACAAAATATAATAATAATAATCTAAACATTATTATTTAACTATTTATTCAACTTTAATCTGCCTATGATGGCAAAACTATTGTTTTGTGTCTGTGAAAAAAAACATAGAATGGGCAAAATGATCTGAAAAATGATTTGATTTAGCCAAAACTCTAATTGGATGTATTGTTTGGCCTTAGTATGTACAATGCACTTCACTAAGTACATCTTGCATTAAATGCAGATATTAAACAGATTTTTTTGGCAGTAGCAATCACACCTGCTGGTCCCTGGCTATTTTACACAGGATTCACCAAAAGTATCAGATTTCAAAATGAATTAATCTGATAAAATGCAAAATACTGCAAATATATGCCATCTATTGTAAAAACCAAAGAAAAAAAGTTACCTGCGCTCTCTCCTTAATCCCTATGTATATTTAGAAAAATGGAGGTCATTTAGTTACTCCAATGGCCATTGAAGGGAATGCCCGCCTGCCAACGTCAAAGCAGACCGCATGATGTTGGCAGGCGGGCATTCCCTCCAATGGCCATTGGGGTAACTAAATGACCTCCATTTGTCTAAATATACATAGGGATTTAGGAGAGAGCGCAGGTAACTTTTTTTTCTCTTTGGTTTTTACTATATATTGGGGCTGATTTGTACTGTGGTCGTTGCTGCCGCCCAGGAGTGATGGGAGTGAGCGCAGGACTTATCTTTTTGTACATGTCATCTATTGCTCATTGCTCAAAAAACATTTCTCCATGGTCTTGTTCTTTAACATACCTCTTTATGTCAATCTGTCTGTCTATCTGTCTGTCCCTCATCCATAAGACATCTCATGGCACATACACAACCAGATCAATGGAAGTTGACTATTCTATACACTACTGAAATAGACGATAAAGGTGTGATGGAGGGAAAGGTTCAAGTAAATCTTTTTTCTGTTCCACTTTTCCCCTCGGTGCTGCCATACAAGTGGGACATGACAACACGCATATTTTTGGAACGATCCAAAGGTGACAGTGCTGGTTTTAGGTAAATACAATTCAAATCTATACAGTGTGGTGGCAAAGTCACTAGAAAGTGAATACATTAACCCCTTAGTGACCAGACCGTTTTTCAATTTTCAAAATGATAAGGACCAGGGCTGTTTTTACATTTCTGCGGTGTTTGTGTTTAGCTGTAATTTTCCTCTTACTCAATAAATGTACACACACATGTTATATATCGTTTTTCTCGCCATTAAATGGTCTTTCTAAAGATACCGTTATTTCATCATATCATATAATTTACTATAAAAACTAATTATAAAATATGATGAAAATAAAAAAAATTAAAAAAATTCCAACTTTGTAAATCAGTTACGCATCTACAACTGCCAAAAAAACACCCGTGCTAAATCATTTCTAAATTTTGTCTTGAGTTTAGAAATACCCAATCTTAACATGTTCTTGGGGCGGAGCTTGGACCTGAAACGGAGCAGTCGCCATTTCTGTACGCTCCCAAAACTCCTGACAATAATCCACAAACATCCTGAGAGGGGACGGACGGATCTCCACACTTACCCCAAAAACGGCATCGGGACGGTGGGGCGCACACTTTGATGCCTTTCTTTCACACCCCGCGATCTGGCAAGGTGAAACGGAGGCTTAAGGCCTACCCCTCGCCTAACATCACCGGACTGGAGTATTTCCTCAACGGAATCTACACCCGAGGTGAGCCAGACCCAGCAGACAGACCCCAGCCGACCCACAACACTGCACCTACGAATATGGGGAGGCGCACGCAAAAAACACAGCAGGGCCCGCCGGCGGAGCAAGCCGACATCGGAACCCTGCTGCAGAGGCAGGCGCAATCCAAAATGGCTGCGGAGGCCTCACGGGCCCCGACACCATCCCGATCTCAACCCCAAACACCTGTACATGCAGAGGTGGAGGAAGAGCATACCTGTACAAAAACCCAGGCGCTACCAGATAACACACTGGCCACTAAACAGGACCTACAAAACTGGGTACAAGACATAAAACAAGCGCTGGCCACGGATGTGGGCATACTTAAAGGGGACTTACAAACTGTGACAGAAAGAGTAAGGGAAGAGACGGAAGAGACCATCATAAACCTGCAAACAGACATGGCACAAATGAAAAAAGAAATCCAACAAATGCAGATCACCCAACAGGGTCTCTCCCTCCAAATGTCAACCCATGAGGACCGTGCCCGTCACAACCATATAAAAATACGGGGGATACCCGCCGACGTCACACCTGACGACTTGCCCCACTACGTGAGGAGGCTGCTGGCCACCATCCTACCGCCCGCAACAGCCAGGAAAACCACCCTTGATGGGATGTACAGGCTCCCGCCTTCAACCAATATACCCAACGTAAACTCCAGGGACGTCATCCTGCGGTGTCCAACCTCACGGGACAAAATTAACATCATGTCGGCAATACGGGGTAAAACTCCCCTGGACTTTGAAAGTACACAATTACTATTCTTCCAGGACCTGACTAGAGCCACGCTCCAATGGCGCCGCACATTGAACCACCTCACAAGCCAATTGCGCACCGCTGGGGTGCAGTACAGATGGGGCACACCCAGACTCCTCCTGATCTCCCAGAACGGCACAACTCACAAGATATCATCGGACAAAGAAGCCCCTGCTTTACTCACCAAGTTGGGACTGCCAGGCAGTGGCCACAATGCAAGAACCCCTGCACAGACATGGGACCCAGACAACATAATACCATTCACCCCGCGAACAATGGAACCAGCAGACCGAGTCACCTGACGGGCCACGGCACAAGAGAACCTTCCAAACTCCACGCAGATCTCGAAGAAGGACAGCGATGCTTATAATACTGTTGATCCTTATTTTTTGTTCTTTTGACCTTAGTAATTTTCTCGCATACACTTAAGTACTGTTTTGCCAACCTACTAGTTCCACACCCGAATAAGGTTCACACACTTGTCCACCTATCTGACAGCCCCACCCCCCAGAGGCCAATTAAACATCGGCAGCTCCACTTACCTCGCGAAGAAGCAACAAATCCCCCCCCCCCCCCCCCCCGCCACCCCTTTGGTCAGGGGCAACTAACCCCAACCTTACCTCATCGTAAGATGACATCCTAGCTCATATAATCCCCTGAACCACCACGACTCGTACAGCTCCCCAGACTAACATACTCACCTGCTTATCTGGCTCAAGGCTACACATAACTAAACCAAACACGCACACTCCTGAACTGCCAAATCTGGCAACTTAGACACACAACCCTGATACACCCTTATACCTATCTTGTTGATAAACACATCTTAGTTGAATGTTTAACCACGATACAGAAAAACAAAATGTGCGAAAACCTCAAAATGTCACAATGCTTGACTACTGGTACTGGTTAAATGTTTTTTATGCCTGCTGTTGTGGCAGAACACACATGTATGTAACCATAAGCACATTGCAAAAATAAAGAATTAAAAAAATAAAAAAAAAATAAAAAAAAAACATGTTCTTAGCTTTTTTTTGCAGGTTATACTTTAAGTACAAGTAGGACATGGCTGTTTCAAAATATTTATTTTAAAAATGTATCAATAGTGACATTGTAACACTATTATCTGTCATACATCTCTGAATCACACCTAGGGTATTCAATATCGGGTGTGTCCAGTCGTTTTTAGTAGCCACTTAGTCACAAACACTAGCCAAAATTAGCATTTATATTTGTTTGTGTGTTAAAAATACAAAAAACTATTATGAACGCTAACTTTGGCCATTGTTTGTGACTAAGTGGCTACTAAAAACGACTAAACATAACCCATTTGCAATACCTTGGGTTGTCTTCTTTTGCAAATGGTATGCCATTATGGGGGTAATTCTCATTCCTGGGCTACCATACGCTCTCAAAGGCAACATAACCAATCTGGCAAATTTCAATGTGAAAAAACAGAAAATCAAGCTTTATATTTGACCCTGTAACATTCAAAAACACTATAAAACCTGTACATGGGGGGTACTGTTATACTCAAGAGATTTCGCTGAACACAATTATTAGTGTTTCAAAACAGTAAAATGTATCACAACAATTATATCATCAGTGAAAGTGATGTTTGTGTGTAAAAAATGCAAAACTTCACTTTCACCGACAATATCATCGCTTTGATATGGTTTACTGTTTTGAAACACTAATATTTGTGTTCAGCAAAGTCTACCGAGTAGAACAGTACTCCCATGTACAGGTTTTAGGGTGTCTTGGAAAGTAACAAGGTTAAATACAGTGCTGGCAAATTAAATTCTCTGGACTTTCGGCCTGGGTTGTCAGGCAGTACCCCAAATTGCAATCAATAAAATTACTTAATTATGTAAAAAAGGGACAGAGAGTGGTACAACAAGAAGTAAGTGAGGATCAGATTAGGATGGCCCCTGACCTAAAATGGCCTTTATATATCCCCCATAAATCCCTCGCCCCCACTGCACTCATACCAAATCACAAACACTACCAAAAATCTATACCTGCCTCCTAGCAATGTCAAGACCCACTCACCTTAACTACGCTGGTCCATGGGCTACAACGCAGAATGGTTGATTTGGAGATGCATGGCTGGTGAATGGTTTAATAGACAAAATCATTTTAATTCGCTAACTTTTAGGAGTAATATTAGAAGTCATACAAATAAAAACGCAAATTTCAACAGTTTAGAGCTTATGCATGTGCAGCAATCCGTCGAGGAAGGAGTGGATAATGTAAAAAATAATAATAATAACTGTCACTGGAGGGGAGGGAGCAGACAAAGGGATGGGATGGATGGGAGATCAAGTATCCCCTTACAGAAGCGCTCCCGGCTCTGCCTGCAAGGGGAGTGTGTCTGTCACCAGTGCACAGTGCAAGCTGACGGCAAGCACAATTTTTCACAAATTTGAAATCAGGCAGAGTTCCGGGGTGCCTAAAACTCATGTGCCGGCAGTGCAACTAGACCCCAGCACAAAAGTGTACATATCTCTATACGTGTAGAGTTTCAAGCAGAAATGCTGCATGTACAGAGTCCTACCAACGTGACCACTTCTAGGACAAAGTCATGGTGGTTGGAGTAATCCTTTAAGTCAGTCTGTCCAAATATGGATGAAATTGACTTTACAAATGTAGAAGTGCAACTTTCTTATTAGAAATAGTTAGTGATGGGCCAGGACAGTAGTGCTGTAGTGTCAAACCACTCAAAAACTGTTTTGCGCAAAAACCATGGGATTCACTTGCGGCCTAACAGCACCATAATAACTACCCTGGCTGTAGTATATTTGGAGCTTAGATTCCCTCTTTAATAGAACAAGCATGTTCTTTGAACAAAAGACATATATGGGTGGATTTATAACCCTTTTCACACTTTAAATAATTTATTATAAATACAAAATGACACAGTCGATGCCTGGCCTCCCATAGCTTTCCACAGAAGAGCAAGTGAGCTTGCACACCTGTGTGACATAATGTAGTATTGAAATCAGAGGATGACTTGTGAGGAACACAGGAGCTCTGAAAATATGGTTAAAAAAATATATAAATGAAAAAAGCTGTTGCACTTCACGATATATTTTCTTATATCCAATATATGTTATAGTGATTTCTATGGGGAATTAGACAGCAGGGATTAGACATGGCAAACAGGTTTCTGGCCAGGGACCTGATTTCCATCTGGAAACCTAGGGGTGAATCTACACCATGTGCCTTGTTTTCAACCTTCGGTGGGGGAATATATGTATATTGTATATATATATATATAAAAGACAATCTGTTTTTACGTGCACTAATCCAAAATGCAATGCCCAACTCATTGAACGCTAGCAGGGCTGTAACAATCTGATGATGCCTGATAAGCAGGCTTTTCTAAACTGGTATAGGCTTTTTAGGGACCAAACTGTGATCATTCCAGTAAAATGTAATTGGTTCTGAAGGGGTTCAGTCTGGTAAATATATTTTACAAGGAACTTTTTTAATATGCTTTAAAGATGATCAGGTACATATCGTATCTCTTCAAGACAGCTACTGATTTGCTAATCATTCATGCAAGGACACTCTGATTGAGGTAATGACTGATAAGACAGTACACTGAGGAGTATTGCTTTTTCCACTCACTCAAACCACGCACAGCTGGCCTTGTGATTTAATTGAATTAGTAGGTAATGTAATTATATGACCATCCCTTCTCATCATCCACTCCTGGAAACGAGTGGTACAAGTCTCTCAATTGGGTTTAAGCTACACATTATAATACCTGAAACACAAAACCTATTCTGTGCAGTGTATAGTTATTATAACTGACAATGGGTATAGTTCTTTTTTTTTTTAAGTAAGGTTTATTAAATAGAGGGTTTTCCTAAAGACACCAGTTCCTGCTTTATTGAATAATACAATAAATAATACTGCATCGTAAATTAATCAAAGTCGAAATGTAGTGGCTTGATAGTTATATCACTTTATATTATTATATTTGTTATGATGTCTGTTACAGTTAACACACTTGAAAATCTTTATCTATTCCAAAAAAGAAACTTAAAAGAGACACACTCACTGTCAAAGTCACCCAAATAAAAGATAGACCTATAAATGTTACCATATAAAAAATACAATAAGCTAAATAAAAATGGCAGTTTTTGACTCCAACATGGAGCTTTGCACCCAAACAAAAATCCATTATTTAAAGGACCACTAAAGTCAAATGGGTTATATCATCTCAATTAAGTGGTCTGGGTTGTTGTCTTTTAGTTTTACTCCTGCAATATAAAACACTGTAGTTCTGTAAAAACTATAATGTTTACATTGCAGGATAAAAGTAGTGTATCTGCAGCATTGGCCAAGTAAAACTTTGTCACATGGCACAGAAGCCCCCTTAGGAAAGTATTAATATCAATGAGTTTGCAGTGCATGCGCATCGGGTCCCAAATGCTCCTCAATGAGGAGTATTGGATAGGACAATGGACAGTGTAGGCCATGCCCCCTCCATGATCTCACAGGAGGCAATGAGGTTAGCAGCACCGAAGGAGCTTTAGTGTTCGGCTTTAGTTTTTCTTTAACAGACAGCACTAAACAGCAAGCATCAATGTGTAGCAGCTATGTTACTAAACCAATGATCTGAGTCATAGTCATAGTCAACGATCTGAGTCATAGTCTGGGTCAAAAAGTCAGTAATTCTATAAAATGAATACGAAGGTAACAGTAGGTGTACACAGGTAGTAGAAATAAGGTTAGAAGTCTGCAAATTTGGAATATTGACCACAGAAAATAGATTTTAAAATGCTATTTCCACATGTTCATTGATTCTCTTGTGAATACTTTTTGTTCATTTCGGCAACACCCCAATTAATGCAGATTCTTTAGGTGTCACGCAAGTGCTTGTCTCTTCAATGTATGCGCCTTAAATCATTTAATTGGCAACTGTAATTGACTGATATAGGGGTGTGTGTGTCCCCAGTCAAAAACTGGGCTAAGTATACCTTTGGACAGAAGTGCCCTCCTTTCATCATTCTGAAACAAGGGCCTCCTTGCTACAACAAAACTGCAAGGCGGGTGAGCAAGGCACAGCAGCTGAAAACGCCTGTCCCCGTACAAGTCTTATACTGGTACTTAGCCAAGGTGAAGAGGGACATGTGCAGCTGTATCTGTTACAATATTACATCCCTGGTGTCCAGCATTCATCAGAAATGCATAGACGGCCAGAAGTTAAGACACCTATTTGGCCACTATTGAACTACATGGGGAAAGTACAGATTTTTTTATTTTTTTTAAATTAACCCCTTTATAACACCACTTTATTTTCCTTGTCCAGGCAACACATTTATAGTGATAGGCTACCTTTTCAAACTTTACTATTTTATTTAGAAATGAAGCCATTATTATCTTTTTCAGTTTGCTGTATGACATTCAGCAGGTACCACTAAGTGCATCTCCCGAGCCAGGTTACTTTTTTTACTGTCATGAAATATGCACCCACTTAAACAACAGGCAGAATATACACATACTACCTCTAAATAGGGGAGTCACAGCAGCCGCTGCTATTGTACTCCAAGTAGAGACTTCCAGCCAACACAGAGCATATGGCAGCTGATAAAACACTGTGTATATATTCTGCCAACATGCTCTATAAATGCCAGTTATCTGTAAGGGCACTGCTGTTACATTGCAAGAGAACTCACTTTGATTTTAATATGCCTCTTTAACAATTACTCTTAGCTGTAATACAAGGTATGGGGGGCTGCTTTGATTTAGAAACAAATGCATGTTTTCTGCCAGTTATCGGCGAGGAAGGCACTGTTACCGTGCAGATTAATGTCCCTTAAACAAGACAATAGTGTTTACAAGTAGCATGGGGGTTTTGTAAGCAAAAAGCAAAGGCATTTGGTCCAGAATGAGTTATGACCAGGGAAGATCATACATAAGAGGAGATGGTGGGGGTGGATTGGGGATCTCTTCACAGAATTTAAGGGTAAGTCAGACATCTGTCCTGGTTGTAACGTTGAATCTATAAAAAGCTTTGGTTCCTTTTAGTGTATGTATATTCCATCAGTGTATGCAGATTTCCAAGACAAATAAAAATGATTTCTAAAGAGCTAGAAGAGAGGGCAGAAGGAATCGGCGGCCAATCTTAGGAAGTCAATAATGCAGTTGGAGAAGAGGGAAAGTGGAAGAAAATGAACTAACAAATGTAAATAGAGCAGAAGAAATCAGACAGGCTGGAAGGTAAAGACTAACATAGGCAGTTTAGGGAGAGAAAAAAAGAGATAGAGGAAGAATAAAATATTGAGTTATTAAATAGAGATGAAAAAAGCTACACTGAAGAAGAGAGATGCTTGTAAATTGATGCAGGATTTAAACGATCAACATAGGTCAACGGTGTTCACAAGACCGTACGAGCAGAGAAAAAGAGGAGAGAACATAAAATAAGGAAATAAGAAATTAAATGCATGTTCACTTACCCAAAATCATGACTTCAGCCTGCAGGGTCTTAGACACACAAGACAAGAAAGGTTCACTTGGATCTTGAAAGGAGGGGCTGGGGCTGTTCGCAGTCCCTTTGCCTTTTCTTTCAGTCAGTTGTGAAGCACTCTGTCTGATCCTCTCTTCTTCAGGCACAAATAGGAAAGCCCTTCACCAGCACAGAAAACGGAGAGAAAATGTTAGGGCTCTGACAGATTAGGCGACAGGCAAGCCCGGAGGGTTAAAGAGGGGGGTAGAGTGAGGGTTAGACACAGAAAGGTTTTGCAGATTTTTTTTCAATTTTTTAAAAATAAATAATGGAAATTATGGTATTCTAAAAATAATCCTGATATCCAGGCCAGTGTCCAGCAGCGTGGATGGAATAATCATGCAGAGGATTACAAATCCAAGTTAGAAATAAAAAGGAGAGATAAATCCTTTCTCCCTTCCCCTATTTGCAAAGTAATAACGGCTGCAATGTGCAAGACACAAAAACAGCTGCAAAAGTAACGCAGGCTACAGACTTCTGGACACTTTCACAATCCAGTTTCTCATCTTTTTCCTTCACACAGGGGATGATGCTTCTGGCAAAATTCCAAGCAGGGTTCACCCCTGTACCCCACCCTGCAATCAGGTAAAAAAAGAAAACTCCCAACAGAGGAGAAGGAGAATGTCTGGGAGGGACGAACACCCTGCACCTCTCCTGTTCCTCTGTTGTGCTCTGTGCCAGGTGAGGGGCAGGACTCAGTCTCACCTGTGCTTCCTTGCCATTGGCTGGCTTATTCTGCCAAAGGGGGGTAAGGGTGGGGACTGCAAAAGCTATACACTTAACTCTTTTTAAAACTCTTTCCTTTACCATTGGAATCTGCTAACCCTTATCCATCTGAAATTCTTTGTAGTGGAAAAAAAAAGACAAGACCAACTACAGCACATTTTCTCTGTATTGACACGCCTTTCAGTAAAGTGTCTTAAGACTTAAATAACTACAGTAACAAGATCAAAGAAATACAATTATGAAAATATTATTTTTTTTATGCAAATGAGAAAAATTTATACAGGGAGTTTTTTTTTTTCCTTTTACCTTAATCTACTTACCTTTCTCCAGTTTTCATTTGCTATTTGTGTAATTTGACAGAGACAGGTGACTGACACCCCTTTAGCTGTTTAGCTACAACATTATGATTATTTTCAGCTAGCCTACAGCTGAAGATCAAAGGATGTGCAGTTCTAGAAAAGTTAGCAGAACCTGCCAATGAATTACTGGAACACACAAGTTTCTCTGAATTTGCATCTTTGTGCACAGTACGCCTGAGACAGTCACAGAGACCACGAACATTGTCTGCAAATTCCTTCTGGCACCGCTCGAGTTAACCGTTACTACACATGCTGTAGAATGATTATTCCTTGTTTCATTCTAAGTCTAGCTTTTTTTTTCTGTCTCTGTTTCCTTCTTACTGCAACTTCACTCAATTTCTTAAAGACACCAGTGGTTACGTATGACTAGCCGTTGTGGGGCAAAGTTTTCGCCATGGAAACCACAGGAAAAGCCTGCTGATTACTCCACTTTTAGAACTTTGCCTCACAGTTGCTGTAAATCCCTATCTTTCCTAGCTGCTAGGCCTTCCTCGCTGTACCTTAACTCTTCATATACCATGTGTATTTTTAAATCATTGTATTCCTAAAGCAGTGTGCACTCTCTGTGTCCATCTAAAATGCGTCTTAATTATTGTTCACTAAATAGTTCAGATCTCTTACTCTATTCCTTATGCCCCTCCCCCTCTATATATATAATGTCTCCAATTTCATGCCCATTACTTGGCGGATTCTTGCATTCCTACATATACCTGCGCTCATACAGCTACCCCGATCCTTCTCCTGCACTAGCTGTTACAGTGTCTCTCAGAGTACACTAACATGGTACATGCTTTTCTCATCTGTCGCTCACGTTCCAATCTCTGCATAAGTTCTAATTCTAGAACTGCCTCTAGAATCCCATGTCCTCCAGCACACCCCACACAGTTCTCCAGTTCTGTCATCACACGCTTGCTCCGTGCCATACCTATTTCCCTTTCTCCAGCATGCTGTCGGTACATCTCAGCTGTGCTCCAGCCTCCCATTCAGTCAGTGCACCAAACCCCCTCCCCCCAGTGAGTCAATGACAAGTGCCCAGAATACTAAACGTAGGAGATGCTGTATAGGATTGGAGCCTCTCTGGACCAACGGATGAGGGATGCAGCAGGATCCGAAGGAAGTGCTGCCCAATAGTTTTACAGCTTTTACAGATATTGATCAAGAAGTCGAGTTCTCAGAATTCCTCATCTCCAATGTTATGTAACTCTTATGTGCTTTTATCAAACCCCTCTTCTTTGACATGCCCCCTTATATCCTTTCTAAGTTTTTATGTGAACAGCTTTTCTTCACTTTTACTCTTTGCATACTGTAACACCTCTCCTTATATTATAATATTTTCATCTTGCATTCTTCAATGACTTGAAGTTTCCTGTCTATACCATAAATGTAAAGGACGTTGTAGTCATTATTGTTTTGCAGGTTAGCTGACTTAGCATAAATGGCAATTATAGTTATGAAGTGTTAAATGTTTGCTCCAACCCTTTATCAATACTTGTTTTTTTTATTTATTATTATTATTATTATTATTATTATTATTTTACAAATCCGTGTGGAGAAGGGGCCCCTAAAAGGTAGATACCCAGATTTTTTTTAAAACTACAGTTTCCATGATGCTTTATCATTCTAAAGGCATGAAAAGCATCATGGGAGTTGTAGTTCTACATCTGGAGACCTACTTTTTGGGTACCGCTCCTACCTTTAGAAACCTGCAAAAAAAATTTAAAAAAGCTATAACTTACTTGGAATTCAGCGCCTGCCGAAGCACCGCTAGCTGGATTCCACACCCTAACTAACATCATTCCTTCCTAGACCCTGCTCCAGTCAGCTGCTTCTCATAGAGCTGGTGACCACCATAGAAATTGCAGTCCTTCCATATCTTGTTTGCAAACATTAGCCATGGCTGCATTAGAGACTTATTAATGTCATCTACCAATCATTGCTCATTTGGAAAGTAATTAGACAGGAACCATAATTTCTTTATTTACTCTATAGAATAATATATTAAAAATCACCTATAATATGTATTAATCTTTTTATGCGATGTTCTGTTTTGTTTTTAAATCTATATTAAAGGAACACTATAGTCACCTAAACAACTTTAGCTTAATGAAGCAGTTTTAGTATATAGATCATGCCTCTAAGGTTTCACTGCTCAATTCACTGCCATTTAGGAATTAAATCACCTTTTTTCTGTTTATGAAGCCCTAGTCACACCTTCCCTGGCTCTGATTGACAGAGCCTGCATGAAAAAACTGTTTTCCCTTTCAATCAGATGTAATTTACCTTAAACAATTGTATCTCTTGCTCTGTAAATTGAACTGTAATCACATACAGGTGGCTCTTGCAGGGTCTAGCAAGCTATTAACATAGCAGGGCATAAGAACATCTAAATTAACCAGAACTTGCAATAAAGAAAGGATAAACTTTAGATGACTTTACAAGAAGTGTTTATGAAGGCTGTGCAAGTCACATGCAGAGGTGTGACTAGGGTTCATAAACAAAGTGATTTAACTCCTAAATGGCAGGGAATTGAGCAGTGAGACTGCAGGGACATTATCTATACACAAAAACAGCTTCGTTAACCTAAAGTTGTTTTGGTGACTATAGTATCCCTTTAAAAATGTAGAAAATTGCATCACAATCCAGTCAGTTCAGGTACATCCAAGGCACAGATTGGTAATAGAAACATTGTTTTGTTTTCTCCTTTTCTTAAAATGCTTTATCTATGCTGACTGCAAAGTCGAAAGGACAGATGATTGACAATGATATGAATAACAAAGATTGACAGATTAATAATAATGACTGACAGAGAGCTAAGATGGAGACATACATATTTGTTAAATATAGAGGATGAGTAAACATAATATTGCAAATCCTTGCAATGGATAGTTTCCCTTTTAAAAAAAAACACAGGATAGAATCTATTTTTTATGAAAATTACAATTTGGAAAAAGCTCTTCCGGAGTGCATTTAGTGATCATCAGGTGTGATCTGAAACGGTTTTGCATCTTTACAGTGAATTGTTGTGAATTTAAAAATAACCTACAACTTCCGTTCCAAGGGCTGGACATGCCTGAATTTGCTTTTTCAATTCCCATCAAACAGCTTTTTAGTGATTTCACAGAGTGCTAAGTATGATCCCACATTAAGTCCTAATTTACAGCCATAGGTGCCCATTGAGTAAGTCCTTTATTGCTTGCCGTGGATCCTAGTAGTCTTCCAAACTTGCCAAAAGGCCTTACCACGAGCTCAAATGGAATTATGAATATTCTTCATTGGTTCCACTGAGTTAAGTGATATTTTATATTTTTCTCTGAACATGGAAGAGCAAGATCCTACCTAAATTCATCTATCCATAGACTTGTAGTTGAATAACAGCTGAAGGTCACAGACTGTGTAACTCAGCTGTAGAGCATACGCTGTGGGAAAATGCTGTGTATTTTGAAAATCACTTTTAATTGCTGCAGAATGACAGCCCTGTGACTGTATTTTAAATAGTTCCAGAATGCCTTGCTTTGTGTGTGTCTGCCTTCCAATTATATCAGACCACTTTCCAATAATTAAGACTGCAGAGAGTAATGCTTTAATGCAAGCATTTAGTGAGTGCTGTGTTTTCACATGCCCGAGCAGTGTCTGTACTGGAGAGCAGATTAAATAAACCGAGACGCTGTTGCAACAAAAGAAAAATTGCCTAGTGCTGATTGTCCTCAAATCCCAGTCAATTCACATTCTTACTTTGACTTTAAGCCATCATCCAAGAACTTGAAGGAGCAAATGTAGACAGCAGAAAATCATGGACTATGGTGATAATGTCAGGTTTAAAGCAACGGGTATATATGTATGTTTCCTTAAAAATGCCTATTTCTCTCTACCTAGAGAGGTTGCTAAACCAAATTTAGCATTTGCCTTCAGAAAGAAATGGATGCATTTTTGACAAAGTAGAATATTACTGGTTAACATGGGTGTTATTAACCTCTTCACTGTCTAAATTGAGAATAGACATTTTTATTTTCATGCATTTAAAGGGACACTCCAGGCACTCAGACCACTTCTGCCATTGGAGTTGTCTGGGTGCCAACTCCCACTACTCTTAACCCTGCAAGTGTAATTATTGCAGTTTTTTATAAACTGCAATAATTACCTTGCAGGGTTAACTCCACTTCTAGTGGCTGTCTACCAGACAGCCACTAGAGGGAACTTCCTGACTCATAGCAAAGATTTTCTTTGCTAGAGCGTCGCTGGACGTCCTCACGCTGTGTGAGGACCTGCAGCGTCGCTCAATTCCCCATAGGAAAGCATTGAAAATCTTTTTCAATCCTTTCCTATGGGGAGCGCTAATGCGCATGTGCGGCATTGCCGCGCATGCGCATTAGGTCTCCTCGGCCGGTGAGTGGAATCAGTCTCGCCCACTGGCCGATGGAGTCAGAAGGAGGAGCGGCGCGGAGGAGGAAGCAGCGACGAGGGACATCGTCGCTGCCTCAGGTAAGTAACTGAAGGGGTTTTCACCCCTTCAGCAACTGGGGATTAGGGGGTGGGAGGGAGAGGGAACCTGCAGTGCCAGGAAAACGGATTGTTTTCCTGGCACTAGAGTTTTCTTTTAAGGTAAAAATAACTGAAGAAATTGCTTTATTCAGTTTTGCTCTCAGTCCAGCTATCCTGGCCTCAAATCTGAATTTCACTTTGAATTTACGCATGATTAAATAATTCTGTAATTTAAAAAAAAACTAACCCATGCTTTCAAACAGTAAAGAAGTTTTAATGGGTCATATGGTTCCTACAGTCAGGGAGGGGGAGGTGGTAATGGGTTCTACCATTTCAACATTACATTTGCATTCCAGAGATTAGTAAAGATTGCTATAGCAGTTTTAAATACTTTTTATTTTAGAAATATACAGTTTAACTGTATTTGCAGTATGTGGGTATGAGGCTCAAATTCAGACATTCTTCTTACATTCTTTTGCCATTTTATTAGGCTCTACTGCTAGTAATGCCTTCAGGTTGCATATAACTCTAAGCAAGGTATTTGACCATTTTTAGTTATATATTTTTGTCACATCTACTGTATTTAAAAAAAAAAATGAATTTTTGCTTTTATACCAACATGCCAGACCCCGTGTAAAATATTATGAAATATAATACACTCTATACTGACTAAATCTTTTCAATTCTGATTTTTTTTTATAAAAGCAGAATGAATAATTGAATAATTAACATTTTACATAAAATAATTTACATAATTTAAATTGTTACATTCATATGCTCAGCAATATATACACAGAATTGCTGCGTTGTGATATGTTTACGTGTTAGCTATGAATCCCTTTCTTCAAATAAATGTTATGCTAATGTTTTTTCGATCAAAAAGTGCTCAGTAGTAAATGAGTTAACAACAAAATATTGCATTTCAGCTTTAGAGTCAAGAGGGCCATGTTTCCATTTTTTTTAAGGTAGAAATTAAAGTTTCTGTTGGATCAACAGCAGAAAAAAAGGTATTTATTGACGTGAGATTTCTTTCATCCTATATCAATATCCTACTATGACATATCACAAGCACAAACTGCTTTAGGTATCACTGCTGCTGCTGTGTGCCTGTTCCATGGATCTACTATCCTTTCACTGAAGCCCCCTATGCTCTGGTTTTATAAAAATGCTGCCTAATGCAGTTTGGGTTTTGTGAAATACATTCTCCTCTCTAAATCCTGACAAACCTCTTGATAATCCTTGAAGGGTTTTGCTATGTGCTCCATTTCTTAAATCTACCTCAGACCATACATTATATCACTTTTCTGCCATTAACAACCAATCACCAAAACATGGGTTTCGTGGCAGTATCAGAATTTCAATTCACTGAACAGAAAGTTAAAAACTCAGCCAAAGTGACAGAGTAGGAAAGATCTTTATGACACGAAAGTTAGATATTTTTTAAAATTGTGATACTTTTTCTAAATGGTTATAAAAATGAGATGACTCTAAAGGTTCCATTTTTGACAAATACTGGGATGACTTTCAAGGCTCATTTCCAATGTTGTTACTTTTTTTTTTTTTTACCAGCTAGCCCTTACTTGCTAAAATGACGGTCGCTGCTATTAGCAAGTAGCAACTGTTTAACAACTGCAAAATTTCACCAGTACCGACAATTATCTTTTGCTACATATGACCAGTGGCCGATAGCTGCTAATGGCTCCCCTTATTCTTCAAACCAGTCACTATGCTTTACTAACTGCTGCTAACCCACTAAACCAACACCAGCTTCTTGCCTGGTAAAAAAAAAAAAAAATTAATGAAAAATTGCATTGAAGACATCAACCACAAAATTTACATAGTCAAAGAAAGCATTAATAGTACGATAGTTACTTCGACTGATATGTGACAATACAGGCAACCGTTATACTGATCAATGTACTTTGCTTTCATGAGAATGTGATATTATCACTACTTGTGCGGAACGTTACCTCCATTGGATGTAAGGGATATTTCATGTTGTTAAATACAACTGCCGCCCGGATACAATGGAGGTTGTAAGTGGAAAACAAATGCTCAATACATGAGGGGATTTTAATTAATGTTATATGTTATATTTCACATATCAATGTCAATGCTTAAAGAGACACTACAGTCACCAAAACAACTTTAGCTTAATGAAGCAGTTTCTGTGTATAGATCATGCCACTGAAGTGTCCCAGCTAAATGTTCTGCCATTTAGGAGTTAAATTGCTTTTGTTTCTGTTTATGCAGCCCTAGCCACACCTCCCCTGACTGTGACTGACACAGCCTGCATGGAAAAAATTGTTTCATTTTCAATCAAATGCCAATTTGCTTTAGAAGTTGTTATCTCCTGCTCTTTTAACTGATTTTTATTTACACACAAGAGGCTCCAGCAGGGTCTAGTAAGCTATTAACAGAGTAAGATGGAAGAAATTCTAAATTAAACAGCATTTGCAATAAAGGAAGTGTAAACATTAGATGACTCTTTACAGGCTACAGAAACAAAGTGATTTAACTCCTAAATGGCAGAGAATTGAGCAGTGGGGTTGCAGGGCCATGATTTATACGCTAAAACTGCTTCATTAAACTTAATTTATTTTGGTGACTATAGTGTCCCTTTAAGGATTGTTTTCTCTATGATTATGCGTAGATACTTGATTGTCTAGTATAGCTCTTGTGTCTATTCTTGTTGCCGAACTCTTAAAAATAAAGATAAAAAAAAGTTACACAGTTATATACAGTATCTGACATAGCACAGAATCACAGGTTGATACATTGTATACACTGTCGCTATCTCCTGCTGAGTCCAGTCATTGGCAAGGTGTGGTTTTGAATCGGCAAGGTGTGGTTGCCTTGATGACATCTTTTACAGTATGTGTTACTGTGCCTAAGCAATGTCCAGCTAATCTGCAAGAGGTCAGTATCTTTGCACGCAGACATTATTGGCCGTCAGCCAGTAAAATGCACAGACATGGTTGTAAAGCAGTTGGTAATTAGTAGCCGCTGCTAGCTAAAAGCTGGTGTTAATAGTAAAACAGTTTACTCTGGCTATTTAGCGACATTGCTTGGAACAAGGTCTTAGACCTTAAATATATACAATAATGATAACAGTGCAAAAGCACTGGATGTATTTTATGAGAAATCTGCAGTTCTATTTAGGAATACAGGATCCCAAGCAACCTACAACATATGGATGTGTGTTTTATTATTAGACAGGATATCTGTTTGCATCTTGCATCTTCACATTTTCTTTGCATTTTAAACTTCAACCCAATATGCTAAAATGTAATTACAGGACCCACCATTGCCACATGTTAAAAAAAATTAAACTGGCTATCACTGGAATCCAGGCGCACCCTTTATCTTCACTGCCTTGTGTTTTTCTGGGAGCTCCCACCCTACTCGAGCAGAATGCTCTCCCCGAATGTTCCCATCTTCTATAACATCCGATCCAGTACCAGCACTTTATTTAGTCTATCACAATACAAAAAGTAAGTGTCTCATTCCTCGTTTTCCTATAGAGCACCGCAATTATGGAATAATCTCCCGGACACTTTCAAATCTACTCCCAGCCTTAAATCTTTTAAGAGATCCTTCTCTACATATCTCAAAACAGAATGCGCCTGTAATCATGGTTGATTATATTTTTTTAGCTGTTCTGTATTACATTTTTTTTTAATGTATTAATATTATTATGTGTTTTTAAAGGGACACTAAAGTCACCAGTCATACTGCTTATTGTATTTGTTCTGCTGAGTAGAATTGTTCCTTTCAGGCTTTTTGCAGTAAACACTCTTTTTTCAGAGAAAATGCAGTGTTTACATTACAGCCTAGTGATACCTTCACTGGCCACTCCTCAGATAGCTGTTAGAGATCCTTCCTGGGCAGGGCCGGCGCTACCTGTAAGGCGGACTAGGCAGCTGCCTAGGGCGCCCCTTGGGAAGGGGCGCCCCCAGGAGCGCCGGCCCCCCTCATGCTGCAGCCGCCCGAGCGCTCTGTAGAGAGTCTCAGGCGGCTGCAGCTTTGCCCGGGCTGGTGCGTCCATGAGGAGAGGGACTAACAGGAGGGAAGCGCTCAGTGCTCCCTCCTGTCACTCCCTCACTGTATGGTCCGCCGGTACAGGGAGCATCTGTCTCCTGTACCCGGCCGGACTAACAGGAAGTGCACACTGAGTGTGCACTTCCTTTTAGTCCGGCCGGGTACAGGAAACAAAAGTTCCCTGTACCCGCGGATCATACAGAGCTCGGCCACGCTACAACACAGGTTGGGGGGGGGGATAAATAGAAAGGGGGAGGAGATAAATAGAAAGGGGGGGGGATAAATAGAAAGGGGGGGAGATACATTGAAAGGGGGGGAGATAAATAGAAAGGGGGGAGATAAATAGAAAGAGGGGGGAGATACATTGAAAGGGGGGGAGATAAATTGAAAGGGAGGGAGGGGAGATAAATTAAAAGGGGGGGATAAATTGAAAGGGGTGGGAGATAAATTGAAAGGGGGGGTAAATTGAAAGGGAGGGGGAGATAAATTGAAAGGGAGGGGGGAGATAAATTGAAAGGGAGGGGGGAGATAAATTGAAAGGGGGGAGATAAATTGAAAGCTAGGGGGGGAGATAAATTGAAAGGGGAGGGGGATAAATTGAAAGGGAGGGGGATAAATTGAAAGGGGGGGAATAAATTGAAAGGGGGGATACATTGAAAGGGAAGGGAGGGGAATTGAAAGGGGGGATAAATTGAAAGGGAAGGGGGGATACATTAAAAGGGATGGGGGGAATAAATTGACAGGGAGGGTGGGGGGATAAATTGACAGGGAGAGTGGGGGGATAAATTGAAAGGGGGGAATAAATTGACAGGGGGGAAATAAATTGACAGGGAGGGGAGGAAGAAATTGACAGGGAGGGGGAATGAGAGTGGGGAGGGGAGAAGAGAGTGACAACGGGGAGAAGAGAGTGACAACGGGGGAGAAAAGAGGGACAAGCAGGGGAGAAGAGAGTGACAAGAGGGGGGGAGAGAGGGTCAAGGGGGGGAGAAGAGAGTGACAAAGGAGGGGAGAGAAGAGAGTGACAATGGAGGGGGGAGAGATTGACACCCATCACACACACACACACAATGCACCCCTTACACACAGAAAAACACACAATGCATTACACAAACAGACACACACACACAAGCAATGCAACCCTTACACACAATGTATCCCTTGCACACACAGAAACACACAATGCATTCCTTACACACACTCAATGCACCCCTTACAGACGCACACACTGCATCCCGTACATACACAGAAACATACCTTGCAGCCCTTACACATACAAACACAGATTCACACAATGCATTCCTTACACACATATCAGGACATCCCCTACACATTCCACCCCCTGTGAACAAACTCATTGGTGAAACATGAAGGTGGACCCTAGGACCCAGACCTTGAGCTGTGTAAAGGGCCCCCAAAAAATGGAGCTGCTTCCCGTTCTCCCAGAACATTGATGTTTATGACCACAGTTACAAACAGCCTCCAGAGAGCCTGTTCTACACCAGACCAGTGGAGCCAGACTGCAGCTAGAGCCCATCATCATCCTCATCTGGTTGTAAGTAGGCAATCTAGTATATTATTCGTGGCACTAATCTCTAATTTATCTCACATTAAATAAACACTATAGTCCCCAGAACCACTTCAGCTTAATGTAGTGGTTCTGGTGTCTATAGCCTGTCCCTGCAGGCCTATTAATGTAAACATGGCGGCACTGCAGCACTGGCATTAGTTAACATGGCAGATCATATGGAAGGGGCATTGTGATGTCACATGGGGGGGGGGCGGCAAACTTTACTTTTGCCTAGGGCGGCAAAAATCCTTGCACCGGCCCTGTTCCTGGGGCAGTGCTGCACAGTGTGTGGTATTGACATTCAGCGTCTTCACCCTCTGCATGCAGACACTGAACTTTTCTCATAGAGATGCATTGATTCAAGGAGGAGATGCTGATGGGTCAGGGCTGTGTTTGACTTGTGCTGGCTCTGCCCCTGATCTGACTCCTTGACAGTCTCAGTCAATCCTATGGGAAAGCATTGTGATTGGCTCACATAATCACTTCGGATTATGTCATCTGTAAGCAGGCAGATAAGGGGCAGAGGCAGCAGCTGCAGACTTGAATACAAGTAAGATTTTACTGTATTTAGGGAGGCAAGGGGGGCTAGATGGTGGTTTTAACACTATAAGGTCAGGAATACATGTTTGTGTTCCTGACCCTATAGTGTTCCTTTAATATTATATTGTACCCTATTGTAACAATGCAGTGATAGTGGGCCTAGGACATACTTGAACATGAGAGAAATCTCAATGTATCCTTCCTGGTAAAATATTTAAAAACAAAATAAATAAATATGTTCCAGGATCACATCTTACAACTACCCCATATTCCGAACATTCCATCCTCTGGGCTCTGACATCTAACCTCTCATACTTCCCAGTCTCACCCATACGCTTATACCCTCGCACACACAAACTGGGTTCATTTTCATTTAGTAAATACAAACTTCATTGTTGTAAAGGAACATCACACAAGTCGGTACAGCAATACACAGTATAATAAGGCAGGAATAACAGAAGTACAGTTTAAACATTGCAATTCTAGACTACAGCCAGTATATGAGCTGCACCCTGTATGGTAATTGTATATCTGCCATTCAACCTAGCGAACCGCATTCAGCACTATAAACAGAATGAGAACAAAACAACTGCCTCTGCTTGCCAGTTTAATGTAACAAACAGATTTTGCTGTATGATACAATAGCTGCTCTTTTATTATTAGACAGGACGTCTTTTTGTTCCGCTTTAGTTTATCGTCTTTAAAGGAAGCCATGTGAACCACCAGAAATTGACTTACAGATCTGGACATTTAATGAATTGACATTCCCTTGTATTAAGGAAAGGATACAAGAATTGTACAGATGTGTGCACCGGTGCAAATAATCTGCATATCTCAATTCATTCAAGGCTAGACTAACACTTGAGCTCTTTCATAAATTGCACAGACCTGTCCTACGCGTAAAAGAAAATGTGAAAGCGTGAATGAATGCCCAATCTAATAATTATATGAAACATATCTATTTGGCAACATAGCCATTTAAAATATCAAATTCCTTTAAGGAATAGCAATACATATTTTTAAATAGTAATCGGAAATATATCATACCATGCTTCTGTTTTCATTATCTCTTTACTCAATCAAAACTATCCTTTGGCATTTGAACTATTGTGGCCTACCAGTGGATTATGGTTTCCAATTGTCATGATTGGCATCAAGGAGACAGTAGTTATCAGTTATTGAAGTGCAAAATATTGCCCACACTGAATTAAGTTGTGTTATCTATTTCAAAGAGACCCTACCCCTGACATCTTCCTAATGCTACACGTTTAAAGAGACACTCAAAACAATATGAATAGCAGAATGGAATGCATCAGTAATGATACAAGGGCTATAAGGGCATAGTTTTTAATTGGTTTGGCAAAAATCTGGAAATATTCCAAGCACCCAAACCTCACCACCTCATGTGACAAATTGTACAGATATACACACAAATGCATAAACATACAGTCACACAAAGATGTACACACACAGATACACTCCAAAAACTAGTCACACACACTAAAATACACACAGTGATACACTGTAAAAACAACACACACAGATACACTAGCATACACAGATACACTCCAAAAAATACACACTGACACACATGCACAAATACACATACACATAGACACACAGATCTACAAACATTGACACGTGCACAAATACATACACTGACACAAACACAATCACAGACACACCGATTTTCTCTGAGTCCATCTCTCTTTCCTGCTGTGCACACTATAAATGTCTCCCATAGGCCCTGGTAGGTCCAGTTCCAGACTCCCTCGAGGCCTGCCGCCCTGTCTGGCGATGCTGGCTTTGCTTGTAGCTCTGCACATGAGTATAGTATTGGTGTTTGTATTCACAGCTACTCTGTGCTATAAATCATGCATTATGGTTGCACACTAATATGTACAATAATATTGTGAAGCACTGGCGTACACACAATCCATGATATATTTCAAGACTACGGATACTGTATAAAATATAATACTGCATATCTACAGAATATTTTTTACTTAAAAATGTATATTATGAAATAAAAAGAACAGCCCATCCAAAATATTTGAGCATATTATCAAGAGATTTAGAATTGGTATCTTCTGGGAACATTAAAAAAATACCTAAATTAGAAAAAAAAAATCCTGAATTGTGTTCTGTCCTTATGCACCAAAGGCAGCATTCACAATTGATTTTACAGGTATTAATCTACAGGTCTATTATTCACGTCCTATGCGCTTGGCTGAGGTATGTATATTGTTCATAGAGCGTGATAAAAAAAGGGGTTATTTTGTTTATAGTTATGAATAGTTATCCAAGTTATTTGTAACTGGGATTAATTCAGTAATTTGAGAATTATGGAAAATTGTCATGGAAATTACACATTAGGCAAAACTAGTCTAAATGGAAACATTTATCAACTGATTTCCAATTTATTTTGGCTATAAATGTAAAATTTCATTGTTAATTTTCCACATTTACAGCTTAGTGAAAAAACATGATGTGATTGCTTTTTACTCATTGATTGTGTCTGTTAAAAGTGTAAATCATAAAGTCGGGGTTTTTTACCATGACTGAAAAAAAGTCTTGCAAGATTGAAACACAATAAAAAGGTAAAAAAAAGAAATTAAATAAAAAAAGTTTAAAAAAAAGCAGCATCAAAATATATTTCCTGTTCACTACACTGACAAAAGCACTTAGAATAATGTAGCCTTGTGCAGGTGTTTACAAGACATTTTTTTGTTTGCATACCTTGGATTTAGAAACCAGGAGTTTGATAAGGCGTATTTATTATGTTTGACGTGAGTGTTGAAGGAGGAAATATTTATTTTTGATTACCTAATCTACTTATGCAGGGCGTCCATTCTGCCGGGAGAAACTTCTATATGTAATCAGATTTTAACACAATGGGGAAAATGTATTTAACCCCTTAAGGACACATGACGTGTGTGACATGTCATGATTCCCTTTTATTCCAGAAGTTTGGTCCTTAAGGGGTTAAGGAACAGCATAACATTAGGAATACAAATCCGTATTCTTAACCCTATAGCGTCCCTGTCAGTAGCTTTGCATAGGTCCTGCCCTCCACTGCTATAAAAAAATAAAAATAAGAAGTCCCGAATTGCCAAAGTCCCGAATTTTGGAAGTGCCGAACCGAATTTTTTGCCCATGCAACTCCCTATTACGTATTCCTAATCCATTCAAATGCATTAAAAAAACAGGAAGATTTTAGTACCACTCGAACGGCTATTAAAGTGTGAGCTCACCTGCCCCATCAATGCACACCTCTTTGGTGAGTCCTACACTACCAATTCTCCTTGCTACGTTCAGCTAATAGGCAAAATAGTCAAAATCTCTCTTAAGTAACTGAAAAAAAGACTGCAGAGGTTTCATTCTAGAACCAGAACCACTTCAATATGTTGAAGAGCTTATAATACTATAGTACTTATAGTATAGTAGACTCATCCTATCAAATGCAGTAATATCAGCCAGTGCTTATACCTGCAAAGCATGGTGGGAAGGTAATACACAACAGCTGCTAATACTAGTTATCACTGTTTAATAGGGGTACTGAACAAGACAAGTAGGCAGGGCCGGCGCTACCTGTTAGGCGGACTAGGCAGCCGCCTAGGGCGCCCCTTGGGAAGGGGCGCCGCCAGGAGCGCCGGCCCCCCTAATGCTGCAGCCGCCCGAGCGCTCTGTAGAGAGCCTCAGGCGGCTGCAGCTTTGCCCGGGCTGGTGCGTCCATGAGGGCGCACCACCCGGGCGCAGCATGAGGAGAGGGAATAACAGGAGGGAAGCGCTCAGCGCTCCCTCCTGTCACTCCCTCACTGTAGCGTGGCCGAGCGCTGTATGGTCCGCGGGTACAGGGAGCATCTGTCTCCTGTACCCGGCCGGACTAACAGGAAGTGAACACTGAGTGTTCACTTCCATTTAGTCCGGCCGGGTACAGGAAACAAAAGCTCCCTGTACCCGCGGACTATACAGAGCTCGGCCACGCTACATCATAGGTAGGGGAGGGGGGGAGAAAGAAACAGAGAGGGGGAGAAACAGGGGGGGGGGGAAGAAACAGGGAAGGAGGGGGAAAGAAAGAAACAGGGATGGAGGGGGGAAGAAAGAAATTGACTGGGGGAGGGGGAGAAGAAAGAAACGAACAGGGAGGGGGGAGAAGGAAACTGACAGGGGGAGAAGGAAACTGACAGGGAGGGGGGGAGAAAGAAACTGACAGGGAGGGGGGAGAAAGAAACTGACAGGGGGGAAAGAAACTGACAGGGAGGGGGGAGAAAGAAACTGACAGGGGGGGAAAGAAACTGACAGGGAGGGGGAGAAAGAAACTGACAGGGAGGGGGGGAGAAAGAAAGTGACAGGGAGGGGGGGAGAAAGAAAGTGACAGGGAGGGGGGGAGAAAGAAACTGACAGGGAGGGGGGGAGAAAGAAACTGACAGGGAGAGGGGGAGAAAGAAACTGACAGGGAGAGGGGGAGAAAGAAACTGACAGGGAGGAGGGAGAAAGAAACTGACAGGGAGGGGGAGAGAAAGAAACTGACAGGGAGGAGGGAGAAAGAAACTGACAGGGAGGGGGGGAGAAAGAAACTGACAGGGAGGGGGGGAAGACATTGACCGGGAGGGGAATTGACGGGGAGAGAGAAATTGACAGGGAGGGGGGGAGTGACAGAAGAGGGATGAGGGAGTGACAGGGGAGAGAGGGGGAATGAGAGTAACAAGGGAGGGGGGAGAAGAGAGTGACAAGGGAGGGGGGAGAGATTGACATTCATCACACACAATGCACCCCTTACACACAAAGACAATGCACCCCTTGCACACAGAAAAACACACAATGCATTACACACACAATGCATTACACACACACACACACACAATGCAACCCTTACACACAATGCATCCCTTACACACACAGAAACACACAATGCATTCCTTACACACACTCAATGCACCCCTTACACACACTCAAAGCACCCCTTACAGACTCACACACTTCATCCCTTACATACACAGAAACACACCTTGCAGCCCTTACACATACAAACACAAATTCACACAATGCATTCCTTACACACAAATCAGGACATCCCCTACACACTCCACCCCCTGTGAACAAACTCATTGGTGGACCCTGGGACCCAGACCTTGAGCTGTGTAAAGGGCCCCAAAAAAATGGAGCTGCTTCCCGTTCTCTCAGAACATTGATTTTTGTGACCACAGTTACAAACAGCCTCCAGAGAGCCTGTTCTACACCAGACCAGTGGAGCCAGACTGCAGCTAGAGCCCATCATCATCTTCATCTGGTTGTAAGTAGGCAATCTAGTATATTATTTGTGACACTAATCTCTAATTTACCTCACATTAAAGAAACACTATAGTCCCCAGAACCACTGCAGCTTAATGTAGTGGTTCTGGTGTCTATAGCCTGTCCCTGCAGGCCTTTTAATGTAAACACGGCGGCACTGCAGCAATAGCGTTAGTTAACATGGCAGGTCATATGGGTGGGGCATTGTGATGTCACAAGGGGGGGGGGCAAACTTTACTTTTGCCTAGGGCGGCAAAAATCCTTGCACTGGCCCTGCAAGTAGGTGTTATTAAATGGTTGCATTAAACATTTTCCTGTTTATCACATCTTTTAATATCTTCTCTATATTATTAAGTACAATTAAGGATTTTACTCCAGTAATGTAACTCTCTCCAATTCTGTTATTATATAAAGGTAATGTTATTGCACACAGTATAGAAAGTATTCTAGAACACTATGGGAACCTTTTGACACTCAAACTGAGATCTACAACTACCTGCCTCAATTGCATGTTCAGGCAGTATCTTTGTCCCTGCATAATTAATTACACAACTCAGCTAATGCACTAAGTAAATATGTTGCTGTAGTCACACCTGTCCTCTGCCTAAATTTCATATTAAGGTAAGCAGATTTTCACTTTATGGGTAGATAATTAGAAAACCCATCTACATGATGCAGTCTTGTTTTATAGAGTTTTCATTTACACACCAAATGCAGATTTGTTTTACAATCAGTTCACAGTTTTATTTTTATTATATGCCCAATATGCCCACAGCTATATTACAGAAAAAAAACATGATGGTCACAAATGAAACTTTGCAGAACTAAACCATATTACTGGCATTACTGATGGCTATCACATAATATTGCAGACAGGAAGTTCCAGGAGACTTACGCATTTGTGATACAGCTCCTGAAACCCACAAATCGCATACAAAATCCTGGATATCACACGCAATCTGACATACAATATGTGTGTGTATGATTTCCTTTATATCGTATATGATTTGTGCCCCTTCCCTCCTAATACTCCCGAAACAGGGGCCAGATCAGGTGCCGACCCTTAAAGAGCTGACAGAGCCCCTCTAATATCAACCGGCAGGGAGGAAATGACAGCCTGTCACTTCCTCCCTGCTTCACAGAGCGCCGAGTGGGAGGAATGGAGGAAGAGGCTGGAGCACACAGCAACATTGAGGCAGAGGACAGGGTGGAGTGAGCATCTGCTACATGCTCACTCCCATCAGTCTCAGCCAGGACCAGAACTCCAAGCAAGCCACCCTCCTGGACACAAAGGGAAACTAACAGGAGGGTGGCTGCAAATATATAAAGTATGACATGTTTGTATGTACCTGTGTGTGTATCTGAGTGTGTGTCTGTGTATGTATCTATGTCCGTGTGTGTATATGTATGTGTCGGTGTGTGTATCTGAGTATATATGCCAGTGTGTGTTTCAATGTGTGTAGATGTGTGCCAGTGTGTTTCTGAGTGTGTGTGTATATCTGTATGTCAGTGTGTGTATCTGAGTGTGTGTGTCAGTCTATGTATCTGTTTGTCACTGTGTGTGTCAGTGTGTGTATCTGAGTGTATGTGCCAGCGTATGTATCTGAGTGTATGTGGCAGTGTGTGTATCTGAGTTTGTGTTTCAATATGTCAGTGTGTATCGCCGGTGTGTGTGTCGCATATTGTTGTGTGGGGAGTAATGAGGCATATGCATAGGATCTTGACTCTGGGTTCTAGAAAGATTAAGGTTAGACATTACTGAAAGAGTAAATTTAATGATGCAACAGGAAATTAAGATATGGTCGCAGCTACGGGGTTAGTCCACAGGGGAACGTCATGTAAAGTTCCAGCTAATAAAGAGATTTTTGAGTTAGGGGTGAGTGGATGCAATTTTATTTCACATTATTGTTATGTAAATGTCAGAGCTGGTAATGCAAGGATATTTGAAGCAACTATTGTAATTGCCACTGCTTTGGCTTGTCAGCCCTAATTTTATTTACCGGTAAGATTTTTGTTTCCTTAACCCCTTAAGGACACATGACATGTGTGACATGTCATGATCCCCTTTTATTCCAGAAGTTTGGTCCTTAAGGGGTTAATGGAAAAAAAAAAACTTCTGTGAGCCAAGTCAAAATTTCTTCAAATACTAAAAATATTTCTATGCCTCAAAAACTGAGTGACAGGGTTGTTACATACCGTAGTTACTTAGGAATCCAGGTTGAGATCATCAAATTGAACCTTTCACACAACTGTTTCTGATGCTGATCTTAAAGAAGGTGAAAATCCCAATTAGAAGTAATTTCTGGTAGTGTCTCATATAGGGGGGAAAAACAAGTAGATTGTAAAATTTAAGATTTCTCCATGGATCAACAAACCCTGTTACAAAAAAAAGCAGGAGGGCATTTTTTTGCAGATACCCTTCAATAAAATTTAGCTCGGTGGGTGGTCTGCAATAGCTTCAAAAATAGCTGCATCTTCACTTACATCATCAGAAATATCGTAGCACACATCCAAATGACGATATATAATGATCTTATACAAAATACATAAATAATGTGCCAAGTCGGGTAAGTATGGGCTTTAAAAATATTGTGCAGGTCTCTGCTACTATAGAAGGTATTCTGTGACAAAGTGAATTGATTTTCCATGCACGCTGACATTGCATATGATCCACAAAGACAGTCATTAGAGACAGGGAAAGACAGATGTCAGAACATACTGTGGCTGTATATGGGATGTTATGCAGGGACGTCATCTGATAGCACAGTCATTGTAAGGAATAGGACCCAGTTCCATCCATCATATGGTCAGTGTAAATTGCAAATACAGTTGGTCGTGAAAGAGTTACATTCTTCCACTGGTCGGACAACTGTACCCCTAAACAGAGGTATATGGGTTTGTAAGCTGGCTTCAGAGTGTTGAAAGTCATCACAGACAGCTCACTGAATTATACCCCATGTCAGTGGATTATGAAATAACTCACCTTTCTCGGCAATACGTATTTCAGTATTAATACAATTGTTTTGGTTGATATCACATAATGGCTCAAGCGGGTCTACAAAAAACGGATTTGTCAAGCACAATGAAGAATGTTTATCAATTCACAGGCCTTAGGCACAGAACGATGAAGTGATTTTTTTTTTCCCAGGGTTATCTGATACCGAGATCTGAAACATGTTCAGAAACTTAAACCAAGGAGATGACTTCTCACAGGCAATTCTGCAGTCATGGAAAATAGGATTAATATGTGCGTTATGTCAAGGTATTGCAGGTCGTACCGCAGCTAACGTTCGATTTATTCAAGTAATCAGTTACTGAAATAATAGCAATTACAGTTCAAGCAATCAGCGTAATTTATAGCAGCGTCAAAGTCATCACCCTGCAGCGTCAATCAATTACGCCAAATAATGCAGAGAATATTTGAATAATAAATTATTATAAACCTATAATCCTAATTGTGAGAAGCATTCCTTTTGCGGGTTATAAATGGAGCTGTTGTTAATGAGAGAAACCTTCATTGTATAGATGATTACATAAGCAGCCTTTGTTCTACAGTGCGCAATGTGTCACTCGCCTGTCCATATGGTTTTTCTTTCAGTTATAGAGAACATGCGGTAAACTGAACTGAGATAGGTATGGCGTTTATCAGGATTTTTCCTGGAGTCTCAGAAGGTGAATCGGCAGATTGATAATAAGTTATCTTAGTAGTTAAAGTTCTAAATCAGGGGTTCAGGTGCTGGCAGGGGCACCGCCATCTTTTATCCACAGATGTTGATAAAATGACGAGCATTAAATAGGATATCGACAACATCAAGACACCAGGACGAACGTGGAAATTAAATCTAACTACGCCCATCCAGGTTAAATACATGATATTGTCATTTTTTTTCTTGACAAATTCCTGTTTGATAACACTTCTGCATTCCATCTGTTTATTTTCTATATGGCATGCCTGCACAGCACTTCAGAATATGTTGGTACTTTTTAAGTAAAGTGATGGAAAAAAACACATCAGATAAATGTGGATCACTTAATTACTCGATTAATAGGGACGCAGGACGTAGGATTTCCAACCCCTCAAGTCCGGCAAATCAAGAGAATGCAAACCCCCGATGCTTTTGCAAATGAAAAAAAAAAGATATAAGAATAACATTACTCTCTTGTGAATTTTTGTTGCTGTACTTTTCTAGCAGTGGGTTGTGACACTCTACATTGTTGGGTCACCGTGCCGGAGGATGGTTTGTCTGGTTTAGTTCTTTCATTGAGTTCCAGCAGAGCAAGGGTTAAGTCTGCAGTATTTCTTCTTTCGAGGCTGTGGTTTTGCTATGCCTGCATCACTCAAGGTGACCCCACTGCTGCAGTAATATTAATCCCTTCACTGCTGTGGGAACTACAATGCAGGACCCTACAACAGAGCAATGAGCCAAACAGGGATTTACTGGAGGGGAAGCTGGAGAAGGGCCATTTAGTCACCGTTGTATAGACATTGATATGTTTTCTGTCATTAATATTCCTGACTGAGCCTATTCTTGTTGTTTTTTTTGGTTGTTTTTTTTGGACGAACATCATTAAGTAATTTAAAAGAATATTGTTGCGCTATAGCACGCTACGAGAAGAAACTTGCTTCAACATGTCTCTGGGAGGAAAGCACAGACTAGTTTGAAGAAGCAGGGTTTTTTTGTTTTGTTAGCTAAACCTGAAGCTCATTATCAAGGGACAGTATGAAAATAAATGGATTCCACTATGATAAAGTGACATTTAGACAGCGTTTGGTAAATGGATGGTAATGGATGTTATACTTGGGTCTTGCACCTTGGTGCCTTTAAACAGGACAGAACTTAATAGGACAATCAAATCCCCTGTGCACGTTTGCAGTGAGCTGTTGTGGTTTATAGAGTCTGGTTAAGAAATATATACCTTTCTAAGAAACACATATAATTATAAAGTACAAACACAACTGTCCGTTAACAAATTGCAACAATTTTTTCTGAGATTAGAACCAGTAAGTGATTGATAGCATATTCTGAACAAATAAATTTACCCATATGAAGTATTTTTTGCGTTCTTATTGCATGTTAAAAATACATGATTTGGGAGGGGCGTGGCTTGACCGGGAACCAAGCTGGACGTGCAAGCCTAGAGCTCCGCGCTTAGCCCCCTGTACCAACAGCTCACAACGGCGATAAACCGAACAAAACAAAAAAAAAACCTTACCTCCCTTCTCCTGACCCGCCATGGATAGGCGCCAGCCGAGAAAATCGGGCAAAAAAAACATGGACAACACCGCCACGGTACCCGATCTGTTTGCGGCCTCCCGCACGCCGCGCCAAGACTCCCAAAATGGCGGCGGATCCAGCCCACGAGCCCAGGCCTCACCGACGACCCTGAGCACACCTCAGCCTCACAGCCTGGCATCTTCCGATATGGCCCACATACTGACCGAACTGGCGGCGGTCAAGAGCTACCTAGCCCGAGAGATAGATAGGTCATCGAAGGAGGTGATGTCTGAAATCCACAAGCTGGGTGAGAGAACAGCAGACCTTGAGCACCGCGTGGAAACAACCACGGTGGCTCACAACACGATGTCCGCCCATGTCAACACGCTCACAGCCCGGCTGGAAGCATCTGAGGCAGCTCTAGAGGACCTAGCGAACAGGTCGCGCCGCAACAACATCCGCGTGCGCGGCCTACCGGAGCAACAAGATGAAGGCCCAATTTCGGCCTTGCTTCTCACGATCCTGCGCCCCCTCTTGCCGGAGATACCAGATGAGCACTGGCACATTGACAGAGCCCACAGGGCCTTGCGGGCCCGAAGAGACGACAACACAAGGCCCAGAGACATAATAGTCCGGTTCCTCCACTTCCAGACAAAGGAAGCAGTGCTGAGGAAGGCCAGGGACAACCCCATAAAACACCAGGGCAAAGAAATCTCCCTTTTTCAGGACTTGGCCCCCATCACCCTCCAACGCAGAAGAGAGTGGAGACCGATTACGGAACTGCTCAGGGCCAACACGATCAGGTATGCCTGGGGACATCCGTTTAAATTAATGGTCTTTAAGCAAGGCAGACCTCACATCCTCATGCCAGGCACTGACCCTACGCCCTTCCTCCGAGAATTGGGTATCACATTGCCAGAGGGCTTCTCGGTGCCAGACACCACCCTCCCAGCCTTGCAACCCTTACCACGCGACTGGTACACCGCCGGAGAATAAACGGGCGGCAGACCGACACCTATCAGACTTACCCAACCTCCCAGGAACGAGCACACCTGACCCCCTCTTGACAAACGGCATAGCGTCGCTACCACCCTTCCCCATCCACCAGAAGCAGATCAACAGGCCACTATACATCGAGAGAGTCGCCCTACCCGCTGATTGGAAAGAACCCACGCTACCCAAGACCCCGTTTTTGCGATGGACCCCACCGCCTCAACCTCACGCTGCAGCACACGGACTTCTCTTTTCCTTGGCGGCCGCTGACACACACTACTCCGGCTTCCTAGACCCTATCTACCCACACGACACCTGTCGCGGCGACAGCTCCAATTATATTGTACTGTGTACTGTGAGACTATCAATGGACTATTGCCGCCATATTGACACCGAAAAGAGACTCTGGTACCGGCTGTCAAAATTCCGACATCGCATGGAAGTGTAATGTATACCAATAACACCGGTGGGAGGTATTGAGTTAGCTAGCCAGGATACACACACCACTGTAAGCGTAACACATCATACTAGACATCACCCCACCGCACAAACATACTATACTTGGGTGGGGACCGGTGGCGGGGGCCACTTGGGGGGGTGGCGGGGCGGGATGGTGGGTGGTGGGCGGGTGGGGGGGACGTAGGGGGCTAGGGCAGGTTGCAGAGCACACGACTCTCGGGACACAAAGTCTACCCAAGGAAAGCAGTGTAACGTACGGGGAAGAGAGTGTGAAGTAGACATATTCCTGCTCTGTCATAATATGATGTGTAATGTTTTATCATGTAATGTTTTATGCAGCTGCCACGGGCCGGTTCTCGTCCTCCTCCCCCCCCCGGGCTTATGTCCACTAAACGGTCCAACCACGTATTCAGGCGATGGGGCCCTCTTCCTTCCATCCCTTAATTTCTATCTAAAAATGAAAAAACTACTTTAAAACAAAAACAACAAAAAAAAAACGTGAAATGCAACATAAGAAATCCCCGGCGCTATTATGCTCATTGCTGGGAGAGCCGTCACGACTCATACGAGACGACACCATGGGACTCACCCATAAAGGCTTTCACCTCCTCCCCTCCCCATACACCCCCCCCCCAAACTCACAAGAGCTCCCAGTCCCGCCTCCGCGTTGCAACCATTTAGCACTTGAGAACCAGGTGGAGCCGAACAATCCGCTAGGTTTATCAGAAAGCTCATGACACACTTAAGATATAATAGGCAAACGTTTTATGGTATTAGGGGGCCACACCGGCTATCAGGTTCATGACCCATCACTCCCTGAATGGAATAGCCGTCACGGAGACGAGGGTTCATGCACCCCCCCACCGTCTGGCAAGGTATAAGACCAGACAAGTACGGCTATACCGTACCTTCTCCTTCCTCTCCCCTCCATACCCCCTACTTTTCTTCATCCACCTAATCACCCCCCCGCCCATTGTCCACACCGGTCTTGGACGAAACTAGAGGCGCAACTGACACACTCACATTCCCAGTCCCAACACAGCTCTCAATGGAACAGAGGTGGGAGCGCAACCCACCACCCTCTACACACATACGCCATTCGACCCACAAGGAGACACCAATACCACCCGAACATCCATCGGGTCCAAGAGCACACACCGAACCCTCATGACCATGGCTCTTAAAATATCCTCACTTAATGTCAAAGGCCTTAACGCCCCCCGCAAACGAAGAACATTGTATAGGGAACTCCGCAGGCTGAATCCAGACATTGTATTCCTCCAGGAGACACACCTACCTCGGTCCGCCCAGGTCTCCCTCCGTGACTCCTCATACCGCTTGACGGCCGAGGCTCGCTCCTTTCGCAAACATAACGGAGTAGCGATTCTCACACACAAACGATGCCCGATACACATAACAAAAGTGACACCAGACCCAGACGGTAGATACGTCTTAGCAACCGGCCGGATCCACTCGCAACCCATCCACCTAATCAATGTATACGCCCCCAATACACACACACCTCAATTCTGGAACCATATGTCAGATATGGTCCTCGCCCTCCCCACCGGGATAACCCTCCTGGGGGGAGACTTAAATGCAGCACCCGCTCCAGCCATCGATAGAAGTTCGCGCCCAGGACTACTTAGATCCCACGGCATGGGCACTCAGGACAAACAACTACACCATTTTATTCGTAAAACAGGCCTCATAGATGCATGGAGGGCCCAACACCCCTCAGATAAGGACTACACATATTACTCACCGCCCCACGACACATACTCGCGCATAGACATGTTCTTGACCAACCATACAGGCTACACGAAAACGCAAAAAACAGACATAGGTTCCATCGCATGGTCCGACCACGCCGACATCGCAATCTACCTTACCGGCCTCCAATGCCCTACCCCGTGGACATGGAGATTGAACACATCCCTCCTTAAGGACCCTTTAGTAGTGGAGGACATACAGAAACAACTGACCACATACTTTACAGAAAACATATCTCCAGACATCCCAATGACCACAGTGTGGGCAGCCCACAAGGCAGTAATTCGAGGCTCCCTCATCAAAATAGCTACCCATAAAAAAAAAAAAAAAAACCCAGAAACTCACTCAACTGCTAGACACCCTCCGCACGGCGGAGCAACGCCACAAAACCGACCCAACTCCCCAAACACTTCACATTCTCCAGAACACCCGCATTACGATTAGGCAACTGCTCATAGACGACACAGCCAGAGCACTCACCTGGACAAGAAGAACGTATTATGACAAGTCCAATAAAATGGACACCCTTCTGGCCCGCACACTACGCCCCAGAACACATCACCCACATATCACCAAGATAAGAGCCCCTGACGGTACCCTGAAAACTTCCCCGGCCGAAATAGCCAGAACTTTCACAACCTTCTACACAGCACTATACAACCACTCCCCACAAGACGACGCAACAAACGCAATAGAGAACCAGAAAATAGCCGACTTCCTCACCAGCTTAAATTTACCAAAACTGCACAATGCAGCCATAACGGAACTAGCAGCACCGATCACGAAAGAGGAAAGAGACTCAGCCATCTCCTCTCTTACAAGCAACAAAGCCCCCGGCCCTGACGGTTTTGAGGGCAGCTATTATAAGACCTTCAGGGAAACCCTCGTCCCACATCTAGAATCCTTGTTCAGGGACCTAATGTCGGGAACTCCGCCAGATAGAGACATGACTAGGGCAAACATTATCCTCCTGCCGAAACCGGGCAAGGACCACACACAGCCAGAAGCATACCGACCTATCTCACTCATAAACCACGATAGCAAAATTTTCGCCAAGATCTTAGCGGGTCGGTTGAACCCATACTTGACAAGTCTAATCCACGCAGACCAAGTGGGGTTCATACCCGGACGCCAGTTGTTCGAGAACACGAGACGCAACATCGACTTGATAGGGATGCTAGCTGACACAAAAACACCATCCTTAGCGCTTTCTCTCGACGCAGAGAAAGCCTTCGACCGTGTGAAATGGCCCTACATGTTTACCCTATTGGAACACCTAGGCATGCCCCATACATACATAACAGCCATTCGCGCATTATACACCTCCGTTTCAGCGCAAATAAAGATTACGGGGACGGCCTGCCCGTCCTTCACAATTACCAACGGCACCCGACAGGGATGCCCCCTGTCCCCTCTACTCTTTGTACTGACACTCGAACCGCTTCTCCAAGCCGTTCGGGAACATCCACAAATCAAAGGGGTCACGGTTGACAACCAGGAGTACCTGGTTTCGGGTTATGCAGATGATATCCTGCTGACCATCACTGAACCCACCCACACGCTACAGGCCCTACTACCACTCCTGGGTGAATATGGGACGATCTCGGGATACAAAGTCAACGTAGACAAATCTAGCGCACTCCCAATTAATCTCACGCAGACGGACATACTCGGAATCACATCAGACTACCACATACGTGTTACGCCAACATACCTTACCTATTTGGGCATAAAATTACCAGCAGACACCACCGCACTCCATAGCCTGAATTATACTCCCATGATAGAAAAACTCATCTCGGACATGGAGACCTGGGCGGACAAACCCATATCCTGGATAGGGAGAATACATTCAATTAAGATGAATGTTCTACCCCGAATTTTATTCCTTTTTCAAGCTCTACCCATCCCCATCGCGAAACATAACCTCATCCCCTTACAACGAGCAATAGATAGATTCATATGGCAAAACAAGAGACACAGGGTAGCCCGTAACATACTGTTTCGCCCCAGAATGCAAGGAGGTCTGGGGTTGCCCCACCTGCACTTTTATTACATAGCCGCACAAATGGCACAAATAGCCCTATGGCACCCCCCCCCAGAGACTAGACGTTGGGTAGATCTAGAATCAGCACTAATGAAATCGGATCTCCCACAATTCTATATCTGGACACCGAGGGAGCACAGAGCACTCCCGAGAACGGCGTGCCCAGCTATTACTAACTCGATCCAGTTATGGGACACCTACGCCATCAAACACGGACTCACCACCACATCCTCCCCCCTCACCCCATTATACCGTAATAAGGCATTCACACCAGGCATGAGACCCTGGGACTTTAAAGGCCTAGAGCATGCCGGACTCCAGAGGGTCTTCCAACTTTATGAAGGAGACACGATAATCACCTTCCCCGACCTACAAGCCAAAGCAACCCTAAAGCCAGCCGACTTCTTTAGATACCTACAACTTAAGCATTACGCGGCCCAAGCGACAGTGAAAGCAGCCGCCAAAGCCAACCCAACCTTCTTTGAGCGCATCTGCCTCACAGAACGTTATCAGAGAGGCCTAATCACCCAATTGTACTCCCACCTCTGTTCCACCACACGGGAATGGGGGACCTTACATTACACGGAGAAATGGGAAACAGACTTGGGGGAAACCCTAGAGGGTATAGACTGGCAGGATATTTGGGAAGCCAATTCCAAAACCTCCATCTGTGTAACGATGCAAGAACAGGCATATAAGACGATGATGAGGTGGTACATTACTCCGGTCCAACTTTATCATATGAAAAGAACACCCACAGATCTCTGTTGGCATAACTGCGGAGAAAAAGGGACTTATGCACACATGTGGTGGTTCTGTCCCACAATCAAAATATTCTGGAAAAATATCCAGCAGCTTATATCAGGGATCCTACACAGACCGATAGGCCTAAACCCTTGGACCTTCCTCCTGGCCAGACCCCTAGACGACTTACCCAGATCAGAACAACAACTACTCAACAAGATTGCCTTAGCTGCCAGAAAGGCTCTAGCCCAAACTTGGCTGCAGCCTACTCCCCCCCCACTATCCACAGTGCTCAACAAAATCAAAGAGTGCCATCTCATGGACAAACTAACGGCCCAATTGAGAGGCACTATGACAACATTCACGAAGATATGGGAACCATGGGATAACTATACTGACGACTGATTGGCCACAGGTAACGTCCAGGACCATCCCCCCCCCCCCTCCTCTCTACACCCAGTTTTCCGCTACCCCCTTTCCTTGATTGTAGGCCGAGTTTACCGGTAACCCGGCCTATAGGTTCGACACACTAAAACCAAGGCAACTAAACGACAACTTTGTCATTTGATTTAAAGTTACGTATTTTGTTATATATGTTTCTAAGTGTTGATCTTTTTACTGTACTGTACTGTACTGTATTGAAAAACGATGACAGACCGATAGCCTATACAATGGATGTAAACGGCTTGTTATGCAATTCTCTAATACTTCACTTGGGCTTCTGCGCAAGCCACGTAACTGCACTATTCATTTCTGTCTGTCATTGCAAAATAAAGAATTATAAAAAATAAAAAAAAATACATGATTTGAATTATTTTAATACGCTGTCCACTATTGGCCCTGGTTTACAAATGCCCCTCTATGGTGTTTAAGTTACAGTACTTTATTGGTTTCTATATGTTGGTATTTTTCATGTCCCCCCGTATTGTGCTGTCTGGCACATACTGTACTTTTGTTCATCCATAATAAGATGTTGGAGGTGACAGTGACGCAATGGGATCTTGTATCAGGAATAAGAAGCTCCTGGGCTAAACAAGGTGTCACAACTCAAACATTTAAAGCAACACCCAACGCTCTACCTCATTAAACGTACAGTATCTCACAAAAGTGAGTACATCCCTCACAACACTGAAGAAATGACACTCTGCTACAATATAAAGTAGTAAGTGTACAGTGTAAAGTAGTAAGTGTACAGCCTGTATAATAGTGTAAATTTGCTGTCCCCTCAAAATAACTCAACACACAGCCATTAATGTCTAAACCATTGACAACAAAAGTGAGTACACCCCTAAGTGGAAATGTCCAAATTGGGCCCAATTAGCCATTTTCCCTCCCCGGGTGTCATGTGACTCATTAGTGTTAGAAGGTCTTAGGTGTGTATGGGGAGCAGCTGTGTTAAATTTGGTGTTATCGCCACACTCTCTCATACTGGTCACTGGAAGTTCAACATGGCACCTCTTGACACAGAACTCTCTGAGAATCTAAAAAAATAATTGTTGCTCTACATAAAGATGGCCTAGGCTATAGGAAAATTGCCGAGACCCTGAGAAACTGAGCTGCAGCACGGTGGGAAAGACCATACAGCGGTTTCACAACAGGTTCCACTCAGAACAGGCCTCTCCGTGGTTAAACAGAGAAGTCGAGTGCACGTGCTCAGCGCCATATCCAGAGGTTGTCTTTGGTAAATAGATGTATGAGTGCTGCCAGCATTGCTACAGAGGTTCAAGGGGTGGAGGTCAGCCTGTCAGTGCACAGACCATATGCCGCACATTGCATCAAATTGGTCTGCATGGCTGTCGTCCCATTCTAAAGATGATGCACAATAAAGCCCGCAAACAGTTTGCTGAAGACAAGCAGACTAAGGACATGGATTACTGGAACCATGTCTTGTGGTCTGATGAGACCAAGATCAACTAATTGGTTCAGATGGTGTCAAGCATGTATGGCGGCAACCAGGTGAGAAGTACAAAGACAAGTGTGTCTTGCCTACAGTCAAGCATGGTGGTGGGAGTGTCATGGTCTGGGTCTGCATGAGGGCTGCTGGCACTGCGGAGCTACAGTTCATTGAGGGAACCATAAATGCCAACATGTACTGTGACATACTGAAGCAGAGCATGATCCCCTGCCTTCGGAGAATGGGCCGCAGGGCAGTATTCTAACATGATAACGACCCCAAACACATCTCCAAGATGACCACTGCCTTGCTAAAGAAGCTGAAGGTAAAGGTGATGGACTGGCCAAGCATGTATCCAGACCTAAACCCTATTGAGCATCTGTGGGGCATCATCAAATGGAAGGTGGGGGATCAAAAGGTCTCTAACATCCACCAGCTCCGTGATGTTGTGATGGAGGAGTGGAAGAGGACTCCAGTGGCAACCTGTGAAGCTCTGTGAACTCCATGCCCATGAGGGTTAAGGCAGTGCTGAAAAATAATGGTGGCCACACAAAATATTGACACTTTGGGCCCAATTTGGACATTTCCACTTAGGGGTGTACTCACTTTTGTTGCCAACGGTTTAGACATTAATGGTTGTGTGTTGAGTTATTATGAGGGGACAGCAAATTTACACTATTATACAGGCTGTACACTTACTACTTTACATTGTAGGAGAGTGTAATTTCTTCAGTGTTGTCACATGAAAAGATATAATAAAATATTTACATATATGTGAGGGGTGTACTCACTTTTGTGAGATACTGTATATCACAACTTATTCAGTATCGGGCTCCATGGCAGTCAATATTGATGATAAATTGTCCTCCATACCGTCTACCTCTCTCCTTCCAAATATGGCCATTATACAATTTTTACAATGCTGATTGTTAATATACCTCCTGTTAAAATAGAAACATAGAAACATAGAATGTGACGGCAGATAAGAACCATTCGGCCCATCTAATCTGCCCAGTTTTCTAAATACTTTCATTAGTCCCTGACCTTATCCTTTAGTTAGGATAGCCTTATGTCTATCCCACGCATGCTTAAACTCCTTTACTGTGTTAACCTCTACCACTTCAGCTGGAAGGCTATTCCATGCATCCACTACCCTCTTAGTAAAGTAATACTTCCTGATATTATTTTTAAACCTTTGTCCCTCTAATTTAAGACTATGTCCTCCTGTTGTGGTAGTTTTTCTTCTTTTAAATATAGTCTCCTCCTTTACTGTTTTAATTCCCTTTATGTATTTAAATGTTTCTATCATATCCCCCCTGTCTCATCTTTCCTCCAAGCTATACATGTTAAGATCCTTTAACCTTTCCTGGTAAGTTTTATCCTGCAATCCATGAACCAGTTTAGAAGCCCTTCTTTGAACTCTCTCTAAGGTATCAATATCCTTCTGAAGATATGGTCTCCAGTACTGTGTACAGTACTCCAAGTGAGGTCTCACCAGTGTTCTGTACAATGGCATGAACACTTCCCTCTTTCTACTGCTAATACCTCTCCCTATACAACCAAGCATTCTGCTAGCATTTCCTGCTGCTCTATTACATTGTCTGCCTACCTTTAAGTCATCAGAAATAATCACCCCTAAATCCCTTTCCTCAGATGTTGAGGTTAGGACTCTATCAAATATTCTGTACTCTGCCCTTGGGTTTTACGTCCAAGATGCATTATCTTGCACTTATCCACATTAAATGTCAGTTGCCACAACTCTGACCATTTTTCTAGTTTACCTAAATCATTTGCTATTTGGCTTATCCCTCCTGGAACATCAACCCTGTTACATATCTTAGTATCATCCGCAAAAAGACACACCTTACCATCAAGACCTTCTGCAATATCACTAATAAAAATATTAAAGAGAATGGGTCCAAGTACAGATCCCTGAGGTACCCCACTGGTGACAAGCCCAAGCTTCGAATATACTCCATTGACTACAACCCTCTGTTGCCTGTCACTCAGCCACTGCCTTACCCATTCAACAATATTGGAATCCAAACTCAAAGATTGCAGTTTATTGATAAGCCTTCTATGTGCAACAGTGTCAAAAGCCTTACTGAAATCTAGGTAAGCAATGTCTACTGCACCACCCTGATCTATAATTTTAGTTACCCAATCAAAAAAATCAATAAGATTAGTTTGGCATGATCTCCCTGAAGTAAACCCATGTTGTCTCTGATCTTGAAATCCATGTGTTTTTAGATGTTCAACAATCCTATCCTTTAACATGGTTTCCATCACTTTCCCCACTACTGAAGTAAGGCTTACTGGCCTATAGTTGCCCAACTCCTCCCTATTACCTTTCTTGTGAATGGGCACAACATTAGCTAACTTCCAATCTTCTGGGACTACTCCTGTTATCAATGATTGGTTAAATAAATCTGTTAATGGTTTTGCTAGTACACCACTAAGCTCTTTTAATAGCTGTGGGTGTATTCCATCAGGTCCCATTGACTTATTTGTCTTTACTTTTGACAGTTGAAATAGAACCTCTTCCTCTGTAAACTCACATGTAATAAATGACTCATTTATCCTTTTTCTTAACTGAGGTCCCTTTCCTTCATTTTCATCTGTAAATACCGAACAAAAATATTCATTGAGACAGTCAGCTAGATCTTTATCCTCATCTACATACCTCCCTTCTTTTGTTTTTAATCTAACTAATCCTTGTTTTACTTTTCTTTTCTCATTTATGTATCTAAAAAAAAATGTTTCCCCCTTTTTTACTGACTGTGCTATTTTCTCTTCTGTGTGTGATTTGGAAGCTCTTATAACTTGCTTAGCCTCTTTCTGCCTAATCTTATAGGTCATTCTGTCTTCCTCACTCTGTTTTTTTTTATAATTACTAAATGCTAACTTTTTGTTTTTTACTATTTTGGCCACATCTGCGGAGTACCACAGTGGTTTCTTGAATTTTTTGCTTTTACTAATGCAATTTTCTGTTGCCTTCAGTAGTGCAACTTTTAAATAATCCCATTTCTTTTGGACTCCATTTAAATTGATCCAGTCTGATAATGACTCCTTTACACATATTCTAATTTTAGAAAAGTCTGTTTTTCTAAAGTCTAAAACTTTTGTTTTTGTGTGGTGTGACTCAGTCACTGTTCTTATATTAAACCACACTGACTGATGATCACTGGATCCTAAACTTTCAATAGAGCTACTGATACCATCATGTTAGTATGCATTATGAACAAACTTGTATAAATAACCTGTTTGGAAATTCAAGCTTAAAACATTATCATAAATAGGAATGTCTCTAGTACCAGTATGTATAGCATACGGGATAGGATTTTGCTTTATAAGTGAATCTACCGATTCTTTTAGGAACAGAAATAAGAAAAGAGTGTCAGTGGAGGAAGAAAAAAGCGATAACAAGGTTCAGAGGAGGATAAAAATTGAAAGAGGGTCCAAGTAGGAATAGTAGGTGTGACGAAGTGCCCTTCTCCACTTGTGCCTGGAGAGGACTAATTGCTAGCCTCCTGCCTTGGTACTATGGCCCCTGGGATATATTATCTGTTAAAAACGACATTTTAGCAGATTGGATTTTAAAAGACTCGTTCTACCCACTCGTTCTACTCAATTGTATTGGAGCCGAGGATACAGCCGAAGTGCCAAAGTAGTTGAAGTGGCCGCCATTCGACAACCGAACACGTGGCGGCCATTTTAATTCATTCGAACGTGGTCAGTGGTGTTTTGCCATCGAGTTCATGGAACTAAAATCGGATACTCGACGGCACAAACACCGCTGAAGTTTTACCTTCCATGGAACTAACTCATTCGACAATTCGAACGCTGTTCGACAATACGTTCGACAATTCGAACGGCTGCCGTTCGCCTATTTGAACTGAACTTAACATGGGAAATAGATCGGTCGCACAGCTCAAATCTCTGGAACTGTTTTGTGCATGAAAATGTGCGTGCGGTCGGTCAAAATATGACTTCCAGCTAACTCCTGAACAGCTGAACGGATTCGAATGATTTTTGGATATGTTTGTCCCCTAAGTATGCTGAAGAAAATGTAAAGTTTATTAATATTGGATGTATAATCGTGAAGTTATAAAAGTTGTATAAAAAGTATGTTTTTCACTTGGAGATAATTGAGTTAATCCAGCCATTAAACTCAATTATCTCCCAAGCAGAGGGGAGGAATTTGTTGTAATGGATGGGAGTGTTTTACCGTGTGTCTGTAAATAATTGGTTGTTGAATGTATGTTGTCAGTGCCCCACAAGGTCCACGTGGGTGGTAACCTTGTTGGAATAATTGTATAAAAGAAGCAATAAAGTCTCAGTGAGTTCAGATCTTCTTACCCTCAACTTGTAGCCTTGTCTCTTGTGGTAGGGAACAGCTATACCAGCTATACCAGCTATATCACTGCTAGCTCTTTTACGAGCTCTCTACAGCTGTACTCTCCTGGAGGAGAGCCCCAGCTATACTCTCCTGGAGGAAAGGTCCTTTCCATATGCTCCTGGATCCAGAGGTTGGAGTCCCAGGGTGGGAAGGAGAAGGCGAGATCCCAACCAAGCTATGGCGGTTCGTGGAATCTGCGGTGTCTATGGTGTTAAGTTTGGTGCTGATGGTCCTTGAACAGCGCTAGGAGCATCGGCCGGCGGAGGTGTATCTGTCACAGTAGGGGACACAAAATGAGAAGAGAAGAAATAGAAAGGGACCCAGAAGAACAGAGGGAAATAATAGAGGACTTAGTGACAAAACATGAAAAAGACAGATCTGCAAGGTGGAAGTGCACACAATGGAGAGATGAAACACAAGGAATATAGAAAATAGACTACCGTAAATACAGCAATGTTAAGATTCTCTTTAGTTTAGTAGGTACCTGCACACAAGATGCTGTAACTCTTGAATAATGAGGGTTACTTCCACAACAACATATCCAGTTTCCACAAGGTTTTAAGGGTAATCACTGTAGCCCTTATTTTTCCAGGGACATAGGAATAGAGGTGGTGCTTTAATAAAGAACACCATTACAAAAGGTGCTGGAATGACTATGATCTCTTGTGAATATGGTGCCATGATCGGGTCACTATTAAAAAGGTCGCCATTTAAACTTGACATTCTTAAAGTGACTCGAAAGAGAGGAGAAGGTTCTAACATTTCTAATAGAACCCACATTTTAAATAACAGCCCTGGTCCTTCTAACATATTTATACATATTGTGAGGAAGAAGACTAAAGTGTAAATCCCTAAGGATAAGCTAGGTGTTAAGCAGTCAATATGTAGTGTTACCACAAGCTAATAGCAGGATAGATAAACCGATCATATCATCATGTGTTACAAATGCCCCAGAGGGCATGCTTCGATGGTGGGATGGATTAAGAGGCTTTGAAGACAAAACTGTGTTAGATCTAGCATGACTGGAAAGGACATTTATTCAGCTGTGTCACAGAAACAATAATGACCTGGGGTGGTCGTTCGAGAATATGTGATAGATGCTAGCTATTAAGAGCCATTTAACAGCTAGCTCCATTTATTCAAAATCCCCTTAAGAATAGCCACTTGAATATTTCAATACAGAAAAAAAAGTAATTGTATATCATACATCATCACATTCAGGATGGGATGGTGGTTTCAGGTGAATGTGCTGTGCATGAAGAAAAATGAATGTTCTGCACTCGCAGTTATAAGATCCACTTTGTTGAAGCAAAAGAATAAGAATTGCTACAGGAAAACATTTTCTCTGGCCTGTCCATTTCAACCTCAAGGAGCAACAATAACAGATAAAGGCCTTTTTAAAGGCCTAATAATTTGCTGGAAGCAATTATGTACACATGGAATTGTGATCAGTGGCGTCTCCAGGATTCATACTGGGGGGGAGGCGGTGGGGGGGGGGGGGGGGGGGCACATAAGGGGGCCAGGGACAATAGTAGGGGGGCAGTTATAAAATGTGTGCATATATATGTGTGTGTCTATATATATATATATATATATATATAGATATATTTATATATATATCTATATATCTATATATATATATATATATATAGACACACACACACACACACATTATAACTGTGTGTATATATATATATACAGTGGAACCTTGTAACTTGAACGTTCCCGTTCTCGAACAATTTGGAAGTCGAACTAAAATTTTGCATAAAAAATGTCTTGGTACGCGAACAATCCTCTGTACCCGAACACATCACGCAGCATTCACAGAGGGACACAAGTGTGGGGAAGCATGGGATACAAGTGTGAGATGATGAAGTATGGGCAGATGGACTATGTAAAGGGATAGAGGGGAATATAGGGAGAGGAAAACCAGGGGGCAGAGGAACACAAGTAAAGGGTGAAGGCATATGGACAGAATTATTATGCAAGAAGAAAGAGGAAAATATGACGAGAAGGATACCAGAGGACAAAGGGACACTAGTAAGGGAAGATGGACTATGGACATAAGGATACAAGCAGAGGAAAGATGGGTATTAGATATTTTGAACCTGTTTCTGCCATTTTATATGCTTTTGTATGTAATGCCAGAAGAACAGTTACTTATCCCCTTTGCTAAGCCGTGCAGGAAACATTAAAGTCGGCCCACGAGGAGGCAGCGCATGAGGGAGCAGTAACCTTCCTGCAGTTCCTCTCTGCTCTCTTGTGCGCTGTTTAGTGACATGACGTTGCTCTGCCCCCGGCATCACTACAGAGAGCCCGCAGAAGAGCAGAGAGAAACTGCAGGAAGACTGAGAGGATACACACTGGACGCCAGGGAAAGATCCACTCAGCTCTCCCAAAGGTAGAAATTAAAATAAAATAGCAATTTGTAAATGTGTGAGAATATATGTGTGTGTGTGTGTGTGCTGAAAGGGCCTGTAAAATGTGTGTGTGTGCATCTAGGGGCTGCATTTTGAGTGTATGTGTATTGGGGCTGCATTGTGTGCTTATCAAGGAGCTGTAGTTATTACAGGGCTTGACAAATTTGCTTCGAATCTACGAGCCATCAAAAAAAGTTAGGAGCCAGGTTTTTCAATGTCAAAAATACAATTCTTAAAGGGACACTATAGTCACACGAACCACTACAGCTTAATGTAGTTGTTCTCATGTCTATAGCCTGTCTCTCCACACTATTCAATGTAAACCCTGCCTTCTCAGAGAAAAAGGCAGTATTTACATTGTTGCATAGTAACGCTTCTAGTGAAAGTCACTTAGATCGCCTCTAGAGTGCATCCTGGGTCAGTGCTGGACAGTATGCAGCACCTACGTTTAGTGTCTGCATGCTCTGCATGGAGGCGCTGAATGTCCCCATAGAGATGCATTCATTCATTGTGATCAGGGCCGGATTTCCAAAAAGGCCACTGAGGCTTCGGTCTTGGTGCGGCAGGCATGAGAGGAGAGTGGACGAGGCTATGCCATTAATGTTATAACCCCCACATGACCTCCTCCATGCATGTGATGGAGGGAGAAGGGTCCAAAAAGAAGGGACCAAGCAATGCATTTAAGAGCAATTGCCCTCTCCTACATTACCCTGCCCTTCTCACCCTCCATAATATCTATGGGCCTATGCCAATCAACAGCCTGCTCAGCAGCAGCCTGCCTTGCCCAGCCCTGTGACCAGTCACCCAAGCCCATCCTTATCAGTGTGAGTTTGTTGTCTGCTTGTGTCAATGTGTGTGTGTCTGCATGTGTCAGTGTGTGTGTTTCTGATTGTGTCAGTGCGTGTGTGTCTATATGGGTCAGTGTGTGTGTCTGCATGGGTCAGTGCGTGTGTTTGCTTGGGTCAGTGTGTGTGTGTCTGCTTGGGTCAGTGTGTGTGTGTCTGCATGGTTCAGTGCGTGTGTCTGCATGGTCAGTGTGTGTGTGTCAGCATGGATCTTCACAAGGTTTTCATTAAATAAAACAATACTTTTAAATTGTGGAAGAGTATCATGTATGTGTACATATATATATTTTTATAAGCAGAATATAAAATTACTATAAACTATAAATTACTATACGCACATACAATAATATGCATGTATAAATAAAAGGACTAGTTGGAGCTTATTGAGGAAACTGGCCTTGGGGCAGCAAGGAGGGTAAATCCGGCCCAGAGTGTGCTACTAAAATTTGTACAGTCTTACCAAGGCTATGGCTTTAGATTACTGGGATTGCACTAGGCATGGAATCATTGCAATCTAATCCAGACAGCCACATTATGTAATGGGACATTAACCAATTACATTCGATGGTCACAGGGACCATTCTGTCACAGAAGATAAAAGGATCTACAGTTTATCTAGAAATGCCACAAACCTTCAACACCAAAAGTCTTCATTTGGCCAGCTGTGCTTTTGATTGCTGGATAACCCTACAAACACTAGCTGATATGAATTTAATTTCCCATGACAGTCAGTTGTTAGTGATAAAATTCTCAAAATCCTTATATCAGATAAAACTGTATTCAAACCTTGAACATTGACACAGTGACTATTCACCTCCTACAATGCCCAGCCTGTACATGTTTAACCTCATTATGGTAAGGATTTTGCGAGTTCCAGGTAAACAAACTATTAGCTACAAAAACTATAACAATCCCATAATCTTGCATTTTCTAAACTCTCACTAGTATTGAGGATATATAGCACATAGCTTCTGCTATGTACCTACAGTCTTGCGGAAATAGGGGCTATCACAGCATTTCTGCCAAAACCTCACTTTATACTCAGAACAGATTCAATGAGCAATCAATAACTCCACCAAACACACTGCCCACCCACTATATCACCCCTGCTAGCAATTTCTTTTCTTCTCAGCAAAGGGCCAAGGGTCAGGTCTCATGGGTGCTGTTTTTAGAAAATGCCTTTGTGTAGATAAAAGAAACATTTTTCAGTATTTTATCTCCAATCAGGCAGGCACTTTGAAAATAAAGAATCTGATATAGTACAATTCTCTTATCTTCAGGTGTGCTAGTCTTTCCAGGTTCCATTCCAAAAAAGTGGGGAGTGTGAAACCCAATTATTTAAAGATTTGTATTATTTTATTTATTTATTATTGCCATTTATATAGCGCCAACAGATTCCGTAGCGCTTTACAATATTATGAGAGGGGGATTTAACTATAAATAGGACAATTACAAATAAACTTACAGGAACAATAGGTTGAAGAGGACCCTGCTCAAACGAGCTTACATTCTATAGGAGGTGGGGTGTAAAACACATTAGGACAGGAATTTACAATCAAATAAGGTGGGCTGCCCTTTAGGAGAGGGCAAGAGACAGGTATGTGAGGTAAGGGTTAGTCTTGGAGGCCATAAGCTTTCCTAAAGAGATGGGTTTTAAGGCACTTCTTAAAAGATGCAAGACTAGGGGAGAGTCTGATGGCGGTAGGCAGGCTATTCCATAGGAAGGGAGCCGCCCGCGAGAAGTCCTGCAAGCGCGAGTTGGCCGTACGAGTGCGGACAACGGACAGGAGGTGGTCACGGGCAGAACGGAGAGACCGAGAAGGGACATACCTATGGATCTGTGAGGAGATATAAGAGGGGCTAGAGTTGTTCAGTGCTTTATAGGTGTGAGTTAGTACCTTGAATTGACTCCTATAGCATACAGGAAGCCAATGTAAGGACTGGCAGAGGGGTGAGGTGTGAGAGAAACGACTAGAGAGGAAAATCAATCTAGCAGCAGCATTCATTACGGACTGTAAGGGTGCAGTACGGCTATTGGGGAGACCAATCAGGAGAGGGTTACAATAATCCATGCGGGAAATTACTAGAGCATGGACAAGCTCCTTGGTAGTATCTGGTGCGAGAAAGGGGCGGATGCGGGCTATGTTTTTAAGATGGAATCTACAGGATTTGGCAACATGCTGGATGTGAGGCTCAAAGGTGAGACCAGAGTCAAGTATGACGCCAAGACAGCGCGCTTGCAAGGATGGACTGATGTTGGTACCACAAACTTGGAGGGAGAGCGAAAGAGGAGGATCAGTATTAGGAGGAGGAAAGACAAGGAGCTCAGTTTTTGAGAGATTGAGTTTCAGAAAGCGGGAGGACATCCAGTCAGAGATGGAAGAAAGGCAAGCAGTGACACGTTGCAGGACGGCAGGGGAGAGGTCCGGGGAGGAGAGATATAGCTGGGTGTCATCAGCATACAGGTGGTAGTGAAATCCAAAAGAGGTAATAAGTTTGCCAAGAGAGGCAGTATAAAGAGAAAATAGAAGGGGACCAAGGACGGAGCCTTGGGGAACTCCAACTGAGACAGGGCAAGGGGAGGAGGTATCATTAGAAAAGGAGACACTGAATGAGCGTTGGGAGAGATAAGAGGAAAACCATGAGAGGACAGAGTCACAGAGACCAAGCGATTGAAGAGTTTGAAGAAGGAGAGCATGATCAACGGTGTCAAAGGCCGCTGAGAGGTCAAGAAGAATTAGTATGGAGTAGTGGCCTTTGGATTTAGCTGCGATTAGGTCGTTAGTAACTTTGATAAGGATTGAAGATTGTAGTTACAAAAGCAGTGGAAACTCAAAACCCATGTCGTTTAGACAACTAAGATTATGTTAAAGGCAAAACAATTCATGTCGTGGGCATCCTGTGAATTTGTTATTCCATTGAATGGTTTCTAAAAGTGACAGTGTATGTATAGAATGTGGCTTTGCCAACCGTCAGAAAAAAAAAACATTTTGAGAATATACTTCCTGCAGGCTTTTTGTACACCAATCAGTGTGCTAAAAGGAACAATGCCCTAACAAAGTAAAATTCACGTACCTTCAACTAGGTAAATACTGTTTTAATACTACTTTCATTTTGCAATTCGTTTGGTACCGCAATATGCTGCGGGCGCATACCTGCGTGCTCAGTCATCTAATGAAGAAATTCTGCATGTGTACATCAATGCATTTTCTACAGCAATGCTGAATGCATGCATGCGCTGCTGGATAAAATGGAGAGTATGCAGTTTTCCTTTAAGCACTATGTATCATGACAACCAAAATGAAGAATTTGACTTTAGAGTCAGTCAGTATCTTTTTTCTTTTATACTGAGTAATAGTAATTTAAATGACATTTGGCATCTACTTTTCCTACAAAAGTCACATGAGTTGCCAGGATTTTGTAAAAAAAAAAAAAAGTAAAATGTGAAGTGAAGTGATTCACCTAGATTATTGCAAACGTACGCATGAGCATTAATAGAAGGAGACACAGGTACATTTAATAATAGTAACATATGCTTTTTTTTTTATTTTAACAGCATTCCAAAAAAAGTTATAGGGTTTTGAGTCACCATTACTTTGATGTGAACAATTTAGCTTTTTTTATTTGTTGCCCAATAAAACATTGCCATGGCTTCTCCCAGCAAACTGGTTTGACAATCCCATTCATATATCAAAAGATTGCAGTAGCAGTCATAAAATAATTACGTGCAAGAAACACTACCTAATTTAGAATGGCCACAGCAACTTATTTTGTAGGTGCCATTTCCTCTTTACATATTGATTGGATCCCAAAGAGAAAACAGTAATGCACCTTCCAAATTCAACTCTACATTCAGCATGTTCCTGAATTTAGGAAAAATTCCAGAACACAAATTGAGTTTTTTTTTTCTCTAGCTGAACTGGTTGTCTATACATTATAACTGGCACAACTGAGAATTAAAAAAAAAAAAAAAAAATCTAAAAAGTTTTTCTTTCTTTATTTAATTTTTATAATGTATTTATGCTAAATAAATGTGAACTCTAAGCACCATAACCACTGCCACTTATTGCAGTGGCTGTGGTGCTATGAGTCAGTGAGTGCTGTCACCCAATGTTCTGTCGAGCAATTTTAAAATGACTTGACTAACCTGCTTCTCTTCCTAGCACCCATACCATTGATGATGTGAGAATTTCACTTCTGCATTATCAAGTGTTAAACTGTCTAATCTAGAATGGCTTAATAGACCAATAACACTTTGTGTCTGAAATCATTGTATCAAAATGGATGGATTCATACCTGTGGCTACATGGGAAGTGGGACAGTGGGGTATGGGTGCTGGGGAGAGAGACCTGGATTTGTAAAATAGCTTCAACAGTTTGTTAGAACCCATGGACTACACCACCCTAGACTGATAGCATTACTACAGTAAGTTATAATGGTTATGGTGCTTACATAAATCCTTTAACTAGGTCTTCTCTATGCCAATTACATATTCAAAGATGAGATGCTCAGACAGACCATGTGACTCTCCCCGCTTAATTGGCTAGACGGCTATAGACATGATATAACACACAATGCAAAACTGCCTGAATCTGCATAAACACAGGCTTGTGGTGGCACATACAAACGTTTGTTTTAAAAGAACAGTTGTAACCTCACTTTCAGGTATAAGATTGCCTTAATCTGAAAAGGAAATTTACAGGCACCGAGACCGGTGGGAAGACGTCACTGCCACACTTATTAAGATGGAGTCGGATGAGAAGAAGCCTAGTGTAATTTACAAGGGGCTTTTTATATGTTAAAATGGGAAAAAAGAGTTTAAAAAAATATGCTGGGAGTAAAAAGAAGATTAATAAAGCTATAAATAGGAGGATGAGATTTATAAAATCTCAATAATAGAGTTAGTAGTATGGTATATGCAAACCACTCAACTGGAAATAGGGACTCCACTAAAAATCCCCAAATGGGCAAAAAGGAAGAGTTAATAGTAGATAAAATCTAATAGGTATCCAGGAGTAGGTTGTGGTATACACCTTTAAATAAAAAAATGTGTGGAATGTAAACCTGGAAAAATAACAGTAAAAGGTGATTACTATCAATGGTTTAGGTGGGATATATTCCAATATAGTATTCAAGGATATATAACTTTGAAAGACAGTAAAACTGATTGCCAGTGACAGAGACGCTTTAAGTAGAGGAGGAACATCACGCCATAAGCCCCCCCTTAAAATGAGAATGTGGTGTTTAAATATATATTTTTTTATATTTGGACTGCCTGTACTTTAACTCTAGACTCGGCCATCCAGCTTCAACCTGCTTTTGTTCAAGTGTTTTTTTTTTTATTCTTGTTGAGAATCACTTTCCTTATCACACAGAAAATCAAGAGTGGCTCACAAGCCAATCAGAGAGACTTCACACAACGTTCTCTGATTTTAATTTACTTCAGTGTTCCATTTTTAAAACTGACATATCCTTGCAAAATCGCTGCATTTTTACACTTTACACTTATATGTTGCACATAATGCTTTATTTTTTTTTCATAAATAAAGAATTAAAAATAGCATTTGTATACATGGCTCTATGTGTTGCAATCTATACCACTTACTGCTATTATTAATTGGGGTATTGGATCTCCTTCCTGTTTATTCTCAGAGGATGCTTCTATTTAGCTTTTCCAACATCCATACATATCTCCACAAGATGTATCTGTGCAGGCCTTCACATCGGGTCCTGTGACCTTGCTAGGCTATCACTTTGCTGCCCCTCGTCTCTTTTTACTCATTAAGCTACTGTGGGTATTAATAATTCACGGGAGTCAGTGTTGTGTTCAATAGCTTTTCTACTAATATGCCTTGCTACCCTATTGTCAGCATCGCCATTCCCGACTTTAATGGATGTAATGAGGAGAAAGAGTGTAACTGTAGAAGTCTTTCCAGATCCTGGTTACTAACCACAGTCGCCAGCTGGCAGAACAGAGGAGAGGACACAAACTGATCTATCCCTTCTTCCCTCCCATGGGTGCAGTTATTTATACCTCTCTACTAATATAAGACAATGTCCGTGTGTATCGGAAGTTTGAGGGACAATATCTCAGAACCTTCAGGCACTCCTGCAAGGATTGAGCAGATTAATGGTAGAGATATAAACAGTTCAATTCTTACTCTCAATTTTCCCTGTGACAATGACAAGTCATTTTATTTTCAAGCTCCTGGGGACCCACAATTGTGGCACAGAGACCAACGAGCAACAATACAGGAATTTTACATTAAATTCCACCACAGACTAATCTTATACTTCGATGATATGATATGATGCTCTAATATAGGTTTGATTACCATTATTATGTTGGGGAAGATAACGGGTATTACCCAGAGATTCAATAGTTCTTAAAATAAATCTATATGTTTTATTCTTCTGACTGCTATAGTAGATAGTAGATACTCCATAAACATTAATTTATACAAATATAATAGATAGCTAGACCGATAGACAGACAGACAGATAGACAGACAGACAGACAGACAGACAGATAGACAGACAGATAGAGAGATATAGAGATAGATAGATAGACAGATAGACAGACAGATAGACAGACAGACAGATAGACAGACAGATATAGAGATATAGAGATAGACAGACAGATAGATAGATAGATAGATAGATAGATAGATAGATAGCACAGTTCATGTAAACTATGAACTAGATAGGGATAATTATATAAAATGAAAATTGGAGTCTGGAATGTGCACCTTCATATAGGATGTATTAAGTACCATTAAGATTGTAAATGGATCACAAAATTATCTTTTTTATTTTTTTTTTAAACGAGAGTTAGTGAGAAAAAAGTGGGAGGCGAAAGATCTGTGAGGACTAACAAGTTATTTATCAGTAGAAAAGGTATTATTAAAACAATATCAATATACCAGCAAATGTAAGCAAACAACACGAGGTTTACAAAAAGGAATGCTTGGAAAGAGAGTCTGTCACAGTTGGACATGGCAGTATCACCCAGGCTGAATATGTTCAAGCAGGTCAGGTCATGCAGGAAATACGAAGAGCATTGACATACTGACAATGAACCTAAAAATCCAACCAGCAGCAGCTTAAAAATCTATTTACGGAATTTATGGAATGTTTACCATCTCATACCCTGAGCTGCAGTTAAAAACACTGGATGGATAGATGGACAGATACAGGCCCGTCGCTAACAGATAGGCAAAACAAGCAATTGCTTGGGGCCGGTGCTTGTTTTGCTTCCTTTAAGGCTGCAGCCGCCTGAGCGCTCTATAGAGAGCCTCAGGCGGCTGCAGCACTCCTGGTTACCTCCCGGATCCAGGGGGGGGGGCACCGAGGCAATTGCCCACCCCGAGATTCCCCCCTGCCGGCTAGTGCAGGGCTGGCATTGCCCAAGTGCCAGCCCTGCAATGTGCCTGCGGACCGGGGAGGGAGATCAGTGATCTCCCTCCCCGGTCTGCAGACACTGTGCTGACAGCCGGCAGGGGAGGGAGAGGGAGGAGAGAGGACCCGGGAACTCAGCCCGCAGCTCCTCCGGGTCCTCCTCTCGCAAGATTTGGAGCTTTGCCGCGGTTACCACGGCAACGCTCCAAATCTCGCGAGAGTGAACTCTAGCCCTGGAGCGCGGGCTAGAGTTCACTGTAACCACTGAACCACCAGGGATGCACCACTGGAACCACCAGGGATCTAGAAATGTCCCCCCTCCTCCTCAATAAAGATAAGAAGGGAGGGGGGACATAAATATATTTATTTTATTAAATACATTTTTTTTTTTATTTAAAAGCCTCCCTTCCCTCCTTCCCCCCCCCCCATACACACACTGCCCCACATACACTGCCCCACATACAAACACTGTCCCCATACACACACTGCCCCACATACACTGCCCCACATACAAACACTGTCCCCATACACACACTGCCCCACATACACTGCCCCACATACAAACACTGTCCCCATACACACACTACACACACTTCCTCCATACACATACTGCCCCCATACACACACTGCCCCCATACACACACTGCCCCCATACACACAGACACTGCCCCCATACACACAGACACTGCCCCCATACACACAAACACTGCCCCCATACACACACTGTCCCATAAACACTGTCCCCATACACACACTGCCCCAAAAACACTGTCCCCATACACACACTGCCCCCATACACACACAGACACATACAGTGCCCTACACACACTGCTGCCCCCCATACACACATTGCCCCACGCACGACCCCCCATACACACTTACGCACTCACACGCACTCACACTCACCTCACGCACTCCTTACGCACTCACACTCACTTCACCGCTCACACACACACTGCACCTTTCACACACACTTCACCCCTAACACACACTACTTCTCCTATGCCCTATATCCCAGCAGACCCCAGGTAAGTTGTCAAACTGTTCTTAAACTGTATGACTACTTACTCTGGGGTGGGATCCTGGCACTACTGGCACCATAACTACTACAGTGTGCTGTAGTGGTTATTGTGCCAGGATTATTTATTTAAATAATCTACAAGTGCCCCTCCCGAGATCAGGCTCTGGATCCGCCACTGTCCCGAGTTCCTCCTCTGCTGAGTGCTGACTGCTGCTCTGTAGCGTGGCCGAGCTCTCCTCCTCTACCTCCTGCCTGTCACTCAGTCCGGCCGGGTACCGCGCGGTACAGGAACAGGGGATTCAGTTTCCTGTTCCCGGCCGGACTGACATGAAGTGTACACTGAGTGCTCACTTCCTTTTAGTCCGGCCGCGGCCGGGAACAGGAAACTGTCTGAATCTCCTGACCTGTACCATGCGGTTCCCGGCCACACTGAGTGACAGCCAGGACTGGAGGTAGAGAGCGAGGAGCTCGGCCACGCTACAGGGTCCAGGGAAGGAGCCGGACGACTGAATTACCTAAGGTAGAGTAGGGAGTAAAAAAAACCAAAAAAAAAACAGGGAGGGGGAGAGTAAGTAGGACACAGGGAGGGGGAGGGGGAAGTAAGAAGGACACGGGGAGGGGGGACTAAGAAGGACATGGGGTAGTGGAATAAGAAGGGAGGGGGGAAGTAAGAAGGACATGGAGTGGGGAATAAGAAGGACACAGGGAGGGGGGAGTAAGAAGGACAGGGGGGAGTAAGAAGGAGGGGGAGTAAGAAGGACAGGGGGAGGGGGGACTAAGAAGGACATGGGGTAGTGGAATAAGAAGGGAGGGGGGAGTAAGAAGGACATGGGGTGGGGGAATAAGAAGGACACAGGGAGGGGGAGGGGGGACTAAGAAGGACATGGGGTAGTGGAATAAGAAGGGAGGGGGAGTAAGAAGCACACGGGGAGGGGAATAAGAAGGACACAGGGAGGGGGAGGGGGAGTAAGAAGGACAGGGGAAGGGGGAGTAAGAAGGACAGGGGAAGGGGGAGTAAGAAGGACATGGGGTAGTGGAATAAGAAGGGAGGGGGGAAGTAAGAAGGACATGGGGTGGGGAATAAGAAGGACACAGGGAGGGGGGAGTAAGAAGGACATGGGGTGGGGTAATAAGAAGGACACAGGGAGGGGGAGGGGGGGACTAAGAAGGACATGGGGTAGTGGAATAAGAAGGGAGGGGGAGTAAGAAGCACACGAGGGGAATAAGAAGGACACAGGGAGGGGGAGGGGGAGTAAGAAGGACAGGGGAAGGGGGGAGTAAGAAGGACAGGGGAAGGGGGAGTAAGAAGGACACAGGGAGGGGGAGGGGGGACTAAGAAGGACATGGGGTAGTGGAATAAGAAGGGAGGGGGAGTAAGAAGCACACGGGGGGGGATAAGAAGGACACAGGGAGGAGGAGGGGGAGTAAGAAGGACACAGGGAGGAGGAGGGGGAGTAAGAAGGACACAGGGAGGAGGAGGGGGGAGTAAGAAGGACAAAGGGAGGGGGGAAGAGATGAGGAGAACACAGGGAAGGGGGGTGAGGAGAACACAGAGAGGGGGCAGATGCAGAGCTCTATGGAACGAAAGAGAGAGCTCTATAGGAAAGGGGGCAGGACAGGGGAGCTCTTTCACACTACACCGCGCGCACACACACATAATGCATCAGTAAAGTGACACTTTTATCCCTCCTCAAGGGGTCCCCTCTCTCAGCAGCCAGCCAACCACGTGATCTCGGCTGCCGGCAAAAAAGAAAACCTCCTCGGAGTCGGCAGACATCATGAAGCGGAATTATGCTTCAGGAAGCCAGAAAAGAAAGAAGAGAAAGGAAGAGGAGGATAAGAAAAAACAAGATAGTGGTAAGTGATAAATTACATACACTAGATAAAATAGCTCTACTTGTCTTGTATAAATGGTGTAATTTTGCAGCAGGTAAGCTAGCAAAAATATGTTTGTTAGCTTCCTGCCTGACGGCAAATGCTGCTTGTAACGAACAGTTAGTGCAACTACAGTATCAGCAGTTTTAGATCATTTGCACATGTTTGTAAGAACTGAAAAATTTTAATGTGTGTGTTTTAAGTATGTTGGATTTAGTTATTGTGCACTTTTTTAATGTATATTGGATTGTATGGTACAGTGGTGTTTTTTGCAAATGTTCATTTGTTGAAAATTTTCAAATTTCATGCACATTAAATGCAACAGTAGTATTTGCACTGTAAACCTCCTTTTTTATTTATATAAGGTGTGGGTGAACTTAAACTGTATGGCTATATTGTGGTTCCTGTAGGCTTTGCGTGCGTAAGGTGGGGAGGGCGTGGAGGGGGGGGGGGCCTCCATGTCTATTTTGCTTGCGGACCCCAAATTCCTTCAAACGGCCCTGGATAGATAGATAGATAGATAGATAAGCGCTACGGAATCTGTTGGCGCTATATAAATGTATACATGGCAATAATAATTATAATAATAATAAATAGATAGATAGATAGCACAGTTCATGTAAACTATGACTGGTAAAACATGTTTATAAGGTAATGTCAGGTTTGGCAATGTGGCTTCCAGCACCAACAGACAATTTGGAAGAACAGATTGCACACAGATTGTCTCCTTTACAGGCTATCATACTCGAATGCATGTTTTGACTCTAAATGTTTCAAGCCATGTCACACGGTAAGTATATTCTCCGTGTTATGCATTAATTTGTACTTAATGTATGCTATCATAATAAAGCTGTCAATAAGAAGTCCTAAAAAGTATGGATTAAACATATTATCAGCATTAACTTGCATGGAATCCTCTACGCCGTCATTCTAACTAAAGTTCTTATGTTCGAAACGCACATTCTTATGCCATTATTATTATTATTGCCATTTATATAGCGCCAACAGATTCCGTAGCGCTTTACAATATTATGAGAGGGGATGTAACTATAAATAGGACAATTACAAATAAACTTACAGGAACAATAGGTTGAAGCGGACCCTGCTCAAACGAGCTTACAGTCTATGGAAAGGGGGGTAGGAAATTGCAATCAAATCATAAACACACATACCATTGCAGGTTTATTTGCATTATCCTAGTTCTCTCCACTTGCTTTCGAAAACGTTTGAGATCTAACTCTGATCCCTTGCAGTTGCCTGTTTGATAATATATACAGGTTTGCACATCATCATGGTAGAAAGGACATCTGAGGATCTAGTTTTTAACCATCCCTGTCCTAGGACACTATCAAATTTTTACAGAGTCTGACAAAAATGTAGGGACACTCTAAGCACCATCATCAGTACAGATTGTTGTCTTGGGGTACTATCCCTTCCATTTTTTCGAGTTTTGAGTCATCCAGACTTGGACAGCTGTGATATTTACTGGTGCTTCTGGGAGGGTTAGTTAGTGTTTACGAAGCTTAGATCGCTCCTCTAAAAGTTGTATTAAATGCCACCAATAGAGATTCACATTGTGTAGTTCAGGCCTTTAGATTTAAAGTCCTATGTTACTTGCCAGGCAAGTTACTGGCCACTGCAAGCCTGGAGAGTCCATGGCACACTCACTGGGGGTCAGTTTCTACTAGCCATGGCTAAATTTTCGCTAACCTATAGCTAGTGAAAAATGGAAATGTTGAACCCAGAACCCCAGGTATACTTATACATTATGCTATTGCTGGGTCTTTCCACTAAGTACAAATGCTTCTGTGATAAAGTTGTTTTAACGACACATAGGGTTGTAATCTGGTATAGATAATGCCCAAAATGATAAATATGCATAGAAATTCAAGGCAATTGAAATAGTCTCATCTAGTCTTTCTCTAATACTGCCACTCGAAGTGTATTCTACTAGTGCAGAGAATTTGGATGCTCAATAGCTATAATGAGAGAGCATCAGTGCCCTCTAGCAGGCTTTGTCTAAAATACACATGCAGAATCTAACAAGATATCGTAGATAGGACAACTAGCTTTTACAACTCTCAGCTGTCAGATCACTTAATGCTTCATCTACGATGACTATCATTGGAGACAATGGATGCGATGGGCAATGGCGCATAAATTTCATGCTCAGCACATCTTATTTAATGATTGCAAGTCTTCCAGCAGGAAGTCACGCACCGTAATTTGGGCTATAAGTAAACCTTGAATTATCACTATCCTGTTGAGAGCCCTTGTGGCAGACCTATATAGACAAGGTTAACGTGGTTTCTATGTTAACCCCATCTATATTTAAATAAAATATTATAATAGTAGATAAGTAGCAATTCTTAGGATGTCTTCAGTTTCGCTGGCAAAGCTAAAAATGTACACTTTTGCTTTTTGAAGATAGGCATATGCATAGTTAAAAAATGGCTTAAACACATTTGCCCCTGCCACATTTGCTAGTAGGATTGGAGTGATACGCCAGTTATTTACTTGTCCTTTATAAGTAAATTAGTACATTTATCCAAATGATAAGAAAAGCATCTATACTTATCAGGGACGACTCAAGACATTCTGCTACCTGGGTCCAAGGATTAAATGCTGCCCCCCACCAAAACCATGCCATCAAAACATAGTTTATGCAGAGAATATGTGTATAATTTTATTTATAAAATATTTTACCAGGGTACAATAAAATACAAAAACAATATTAATACACAATATATACAAAATTTAACATAGAACGGGTAGGAAATATAAAATCAACCATGACATGTGCATTCTGTTTTGAGGTATGCAGGGCCGGCCTTAGGCATTTGGGCGCCCTGTGCAAAAAATCTTCACAGCGCCCCCCCTTCCCGTCCCCCCCTCCCCCATTCCTTACCCCTTCCCACACACCCTGTCACACACACACACACACGCAGACAGTCACACACACACACGCGCGCAGACAGTCTCACACACACACAGGCAGACAGCCACACACAGTCAGACACACACACTCACTGACAGACAAACACACTCACAGACACACACTAACAGACACAGACACACACTAACATACACAGACACACACACACACTAACAGACACACACTAACATACACAGACACACACTAACAGACACAGACACAAACTAACATACACAGACACACACACACACTAACAGACACACACTAACATACACAGACACACACTAACATACACACACACACACACTAACAGACACACACTAACAGACACAGACACACACTAACATACACACACACACACACTAACACACACACACACTAACAGACACAGACACACACTAACATACACACTAGCAGACACAGACACACACTAACATACACACACACACACTAACAGACACACAAACACTAACATACACACACACACACTAACAGACACACACACTCACCCACATTAACAAATTTTTTAACATTTATTTAGACCCCCCCCCCAGCCTCCTTACCTTTGGGAATGCTGGGGGGGGGTCTCTTTCTCCCTGGTGGTCCAGTGGCTGCTGGGCTGGGCGGGCGGCGCTGGCGGGCGGCTGGCGAGGGAGCACTTCCTCTGAGCTGTATGCTCAGCTCCCTCGCGCGCCGCAGAGTGAGGCTGGGAGCCGGAATATGAAGTCATATTCCGGCTCCCAGCCTCACTCTGCGGCGCGCGAGGGAGCTGAGCATACAGCTCAGAGGAAGTGCTCCCTCGCCAGCCGCCCGCCAGCGCCGCCCGACCGCCCGACCGCCCAGCAGCCAGGCATGTCTGTTAGCCGCAAGGCTAACAAGACATTTGCCTTGGGCATTTGGGGGCAGCTTTTTTTGCCGCCCCCTGGAAAATGCCGCCCAAGGCAAATGTCTTGTTAGCATTGCGGCTAACAGACATGCTGTGTGAGCTATGCGGCCGCAGGGCGCCCCCTGCACCATGGCGCCCTGTGCGGCCGCACAGCTCGCACACCCCTAAGGCCGGCCCTGGAGGTATGTAGAGAGGGATATCTTAAAGGACTTTAAGCTTAGGGAAGATTTTAATTTGTGCGGGAGGTCGTTCCACAATTGCGGCGCTCTGTAGGAGAAGGAGGATCGAGCTGCTTTCTTTTTGTATTGAGGCAGACTAAATAAAGTGTTGGTACTGGATCGGAGGTTATAGGAGGTGGGAACAGCGGAGGAGAGCATTTTGTTCAGGTAGGGTGGGAGTTTCCTAGAAAAGCTCTTAAACACAAGGCTGGAAAGATGAAGGGTGCGTCCGGATTCCAGCGACAGCCAGTTTAGTTCTTTTAGCATGTCACAATGGTGGGTCCTGTAATTAACATGGCAGCACAAATCGGCAGAACGAGTTATACAATGTATTGAGTTTATTAATGTGGGATTGCGGTGCAGATGCATATACTACATCCCCATGATCAATGATTGGCATCAGCATTTGCTGTACAATCTTTTATTTTCCTGTAGGGCTTAGGTAGGATTTGTTTCTGTACAGGGCACCTAGTTTGGGATAAAGTTTAGATGCAAGTTTTTCTATGTGCAGGCCAAAAGATAGATTGAGGTCTAACATCATACCCAAGTATTTGAAAGAGTGGACTGCGGTCAGTGTGCTATTTGAATTAGTTTTGATGGATAGGTGGGAATTGTGTAATTTGTATATTTTAGGTACTGTTCCAAAGATCATTGTGACAGTTTTGTCAGTGTTTAAGAAGAGTTTGTTTTTTGCAATCCACTTTTCTACCTCTGTAAACTGGTCTTGGAGCACAGCCTAATAATGGATGCAGATAGTATGTAGTGGATGCAGTGAGTGTGTTTTTGTAGTGAAAACAGTGAGTGTGCACTCTGATAGACGATATGGAGAGATGGGTGGATAAGCCGATCTCTTGGATTGGCAGAATACACTCAGTAAAGATGAACGTTCTCCCCCGAATCTTGTTCCTGTTTCAGGCACTCCCGGTCCGACTGACTAAAGCGGACTTGGGAGCACTTCAGAAGGCTGTGGGTAAATTCATCTGGCAGAATAGGAACCATAGAATCTCGCGCAACGTTCTATATAGGGCAAAAACGAGGGGAGGTTTGGGGCTGCCAAATTTTTATTTTTATTATCTAGCGGCCCAACTGACCCAGGTAGCTATGTGGCACTCCCCTGTGGGGGAGAGGCGATGGGTCGATTTGGAATCCACTCTTCTGGGTGCTGATTTGCCGCAATTCTACATGTGGGTCCCTCGGGACCGTAGACCACCGGCTCGTATCGCGTGCCCAGCTATCAATAACTCTATAAAATTGTGGGATGCAGCAGCTTCAAAGTATGACCTGTCCCCCCTAATATCCCCTTTGGCTCCTTATTTGAGGAATATGGCATTCCCCCCCGGAATGGAGGCACGGGATTTTAAGGGGATAGAGAGTACTGGGGTACAGAGGTTTTACCAATTCTTTGAGGGCGGTTCGTTTGTAACATTTGAGGAATTGCAGTCCCGCACCCCCCTACGTCCGTCTGATTTTTTTCGATACCTCCAACTGAGGGATTTCGCTCAGACTCCGGAGGTGAAAACAGCTGCATTGACCCCGCCCACGTTTTTTGAGCGGTTATGCCTAAAAGAACGATTCCCGAAAGGTTTAATCGCAATTTTGTACGCGCATATCAGCACGACTACGACGGAGTGGGGGGATCTCACTTATACTGCCCAATGGGAGGCGGACCTGGACGAGGAGTTGGAGGGGGTCGAGTGGCAGGAGATTTGGGAGGCCGCGGCGACCTCGTCGATGTGTGTCTCCGTGCAGGAGCAGGCTTATAAGACCATGTTTAGATGGTACACCACTCCGGTAAAGCTCTGCAGGATGCATAGGGTGCCTTCCGATTTGTGTTGGAGAGGTTGCGGTCAGAAAGGGACGTACCTTCATATGTGGTGGGATTGTCCAGAGGCGCAAAAATTTTGGAAACTAATCGCGGACCTGCTAAGGGATATATTTGATAGAGAGGTCCGACTGGACCCCTGGGTCTTCCTTCTGGCCAGGTCCATGGATGACTGGACTAGGTCGGAACAGAAATTAATACTTAAGGTGAACCTAGCTGCTCGGAGAGCTTTAGCTCAGGTCTGGCTACAGAGGGAGATCCCTTCGATGGACCTAGTTCTCCAAAAGATTAGGGATAATTTCCTGATGGACAAGCTGACGGCGCAGGTCAGGGGTACGCTCTCCAGATTTGAAAAGGTCTGGGGCCCGTGGATGGAGAGTGGAGTTGGCAGCTAGGGATGGGGGGGAGGGGGGTTTCCCCCGGCTCTCCGTCTCTTCTGCCGGCTGCTTTGCTCAAGCTCTTGATATGCCCATCCTGCGGTCTGGCGTGGAGACGAGCGGAATAGGCGGACTACCCCTGCGCGACGGTATGTCGTATCACGGGCGTGTTGTCGTTTATCCTTAAGTTGCTGTTGTAGGTCTGTGACGAGTGGCCCTGTTGAGGGCGTGGCAATTGGTTCCCTGTCATTCCCCCTCCTGTCCCTCTCTTCTCCCCTTACTACCTTCCCGTTTTTTATCCCTCCCTCTCCTTCTTTTCTCTGTTCTTTCTAGGAGTTATGTGTACCTCTATGTTTCCTCACATAACCTTTCACCCGGATCTGACTGATGCTGGCGTCTAACTATCGCCGAGTAGGGGGACACTCCCTCGCATACGTAGAGTCGCAGGCGGTGCTGACGTGGCGCTCTGGGCTCGATGCGAGAGGTGTAGGCTCCCCCAAACATTATACTCCTGCCTGTATTATATATAGGACACTACATGTAGACGCTTCATATGAGAATTCTTGATTTGTTGGCTAGTCAGATCTCGGGTCTGTCCTTTTTTATCTCATCCCTCTTAGTTAAAAACCTGGCGGGGCACTAATAAAGCAAGGAATGTGGCGGTTTGTACATGATAGACATATGCGTTTGGAGAATGACTACGTTTACTTTATACTCTCACCTCGCTTGTACAATTTTGAAAGTATTTTATGCTATTTGTGTCTTACTGCATTATAAGGTTTGCATTCTTTTTGGTGTACTGCCTTGAAATAAATAAAGAATTTAAAAAAAAAAAGAAAACAGTGAGTGTGTGCTGGTGATGCAGTGTGTCAAGGGGATGCAGTTAGGGTTGCCACTTTCTTAAAAATAAAAAAACTGGACATGCTAATTTGCATAATAAATTATTCATGCGTGTAATCACAGGACATGACATCACCAAATGTTACATAACATCAAAAAGAGTGACATAAATGGAAAAAAAAAAATGAAAGGGGAAAATTCCTTAAATCAATAAAAAAGTATGACTGCATGTAGCGTTTTGTGTGGATACTGTTTCTGAGTGTGTGTGTGTAGTGGAGTTTATGTCAGTGTGTATACTGTGTGAGTTTGTGTCTGTGTGTATAATTTCTGTGTGTTTAGTATTGTGTCTTTGTGTGTATACCAGTGTCTCATTATGTGTATATTGTCTGAGTGTGTAAAGCAGTGTGTATATATAGCAATGTGTCATAGTGTGTATACATTGTCTAAATGTGTGTAATAGCAGTATGTGTATACTGTGTCTGGGATTCAGAATCACTGTTTAGATGACATATTTTGTTAGGGGTTATATGAAGCTCCCCAGATAATTTACCAATTTTCATCTCTCCCCTAGTTCATCCTTGGAATCATAAGTAAACTGTTCATACAAAGAGCAGTGCATTTAGATACATAAGAAATCATTTGAATCCATTTAAATTGTCATATTAAAGGACCACTATAGGCACCCAGACCATTTCAGCTCAATGAAGTGGTCTGGGTGCCTGGTCCTCCTAGTTTTAACCCTGCAGCTGGAAACATAGCATTTTCAGAGAAACTGCTATGTTTCACTGAGGATTAATCCAGCCTCTAGTGGCTGTCTCGCTGGACGTCTATAGGAAAGCATTTAGTAGCGCTTTCATATGGGCTTATTGAATGCGCGCGCAGGAGAAAGGTAAGTGGCTGGAGGGGTTTTAACACCTTCAGCCCAGCGGGAGGGGGACCCTGAGGGTGGGGGGGACCTAATGACTCTATAGTGCCAGGAAGCCGAGTTTGTTTTCCTGGCACTATAGCGCTCCTTTAAGGACATAATTATGGTTATCTGAAGATGTGATTGATCTTTCCTTAGTGCAGTGATTGCTTGCTATACCACCCCAGATCCTTCTGCATTGTATTTTCTACCCTGCCAGAGGAGCTGAGTATCATAGTACATTTGTTCCCCATATTTTTCTGAACTACATTTTCCAGAAAGCGCAGGCTGGGTGGCTGAGCACTATAAGCAAAGTAGTCCAAAATTACCTGGGCTACTCAGGTTGCTATCACTGCCCTGGTGTGTCACCCTCCATATACTGAAAGATTAGCCCCATACTAGGGTACAGCAGGCAGACACTGATCCCTGTATGAACCCGTCTATAACCCCATACCAGTGTCACTGATCCCCACATTAAAATGGTATTAACCCATACCTGGGAAGAGGAATTGCTGTTCTCTTTTGCTCTTTGGAAACTGAGCAATTCTCTTGCCGTCACTATGATAAGGTCAGCAGCCGATGCAGGGTGAGTGGTAGCGATCCTGCCCCCGTAGGCTGAGCAGGGAGTTAGCATTGTGTGAACCAGAGAGGCAGGCAGGAATGCTGCAAGCTTGTATACAGAGAGAGACAGAGAAGCGAGCGCTGCCAGAGAACATACCGGCCTTTGCATTGCCGGTACACTATAACCGCAGTGAGAAACGTGTCCCTGGCCATCCCAAGCTCAGGCATCCAATCCCAAGGACAATGACTTATTTTTCTTTACAATTTTAGGTGGCCTCTAAGCCCGCCAAGGCTTGTGTTGTTAGGCATATGATGTATGTACAGGATGGTATTTTTTTTTTCATTTTCCATTGTTTTTTCAAATATGTTTTCTTGCTTTGCTGCTAATGGAATTAAAGAAAGAGTGCATTATAATACTCGCCTCCGTGTCTTTCATAAACTCATGACTTTACGTCATGATCTTAGTAAAATCTGGGTATTTTGTAAAACATCTACTACAATATATTTCATATTTCAAGTCAAAGAGATACTCCCAGGATCATATTGATGACGTGAGAAACATTTTTCTAATTGTATGAGTTTGAGAAAAACAACATCAATGTAGAGGAGTGGATTGAATAAAAACCAGACTCATTCAAGTCAATCGAAAATATTTTCCTTTCAACATTTCCTCTTCAGGATTCTAAAAATACGTTTACCAATATAAAATTTCAACATCAACAAGCATTTTAAGATGGAAGTGCTGCTCAATAAATAAAATGCTAATTAAATCAAGACTCCAAGTAATGCCCAAATCAATTTAATAATTTTGGTGCAATATTAAAATCATCAAACAATGAAGGGTGGGATGACATCTAATAAATGAGAGCATTTATTGAGAGCATAAGAATAATAATTAAAGAGTATCTGATCATATGCACATTAATCAGTAGAGCAAGAACAGAGAAATGCAAGTTCTTAGGTATGAGTTCTATATATGTATGTATGGTATCTTCCTGGTACCTAAGTCCAACAAAGGGTGCCCAAAAGGAGAGTTAAAGATGATTTTTAAAAAATCTTTTTTTTTTTTTTTAAACAATTTCATGGTGTCATGGTGATATGTCATGATAGCAAAGTATGCTCCAGGCTGTTTTCTTAATAAAATATACCTCTGAATGTAATTTGCTGGAGGAAATAACTCATAAAATGTGCTGCTGATTCTACAGTGACATTTGGAGATACCAAAAAATTGGCGAGTTACTAGACTGTGTGCTGGATTCTGTGTTACATCATGGCATGGTATCATTATGGCCTTCGTGCTCCAAGAACGACTTTGCAAAATCAATTACTTTCCCCTCAAATGTACACCACACTGTTTCCATTACACAGGGTAATTTTCGAAAAATACGAGCCCTAAATAGTATAGGCATCCAGTGATGATGTGACAGCAGACAGATAGACAAACCAACAGTTTGGATGTCATTATTATAGTTCAAGTATTCATAGGGCTCTGGTTAAAAGTTATCACAAATGAAAGACGATAAAGTATTATTATTATTATTATTATTGCCATTTATATAGCGCCAACAGATTCTGTAGCGCTTTACAATATTATGAGAGGAGGATATAACTATAAGTAGGACAATTACGAAAATCTCACGGGAGCAATAGGTTGAAGAGGACCCTGCTCACTCGAGCTTACAATCTATAGGAGGTGGGGTGTAAAACACATTAGGACATGAATTTGCAGTCAAATAAGGTGGGCTGCCCTTTAGGAGAGGGCAAGAGACAGGTAGGTAAGGTAGAAGTTAGTCTTGGAGGCCATAAGCTTTCCTAAAGAGTTGGGTTTTAAGGCACTTCTTAAAAGATGCAAGACTAGGGGAGAGTCTGATGGCGGTAGGCAGGCTATTCCATAGGAAGGGAGCCGCCCGTGAGAAGTCCTGCAAGCATGAGTTGGCTGTACGGGTGCAGACAACGGATAGGAGGTGGTCACAGGCAGAGTGGAAAGACCGAGAAGGGACATACCTATGGATCTGTGAGGAGATATAAGAGGGGCTAGAGTTGTTCAGTGCTTTATAGGTGTGAATTAGTACCTTGAATTGACTCCTATAGCATACAGGAAGCCAATGTAAGGGCTGGCAAAGGGGTGAGGTGTGAGAGAACCGACTAGAGAGGAAAATCAGTCTGGCAGCAGCGTTCATTACGGACTGTAGGGGTGCAGTACGGCTATTGGGAAGACCAATCAGGGAAGGATTACAATAATCCATGCAGGAAATTACTATAGCATGGAAAAGCTCCTTGGTAGCATCTTGTGTAAGAAAGGGGCGGATGCGGGCTATGTTTTTAAGATGGAATCTACAGGATTTGGCAACATGCTGGATGTGAGGCTCAAAGGTGAGGCCAGAATCAAGTATGACGCCAAGACAGCGCGCTTGCAAGGATGGACTGATGTGGGTACCACAAACTTGGAGGGAGAGGGAAAGAGGAGGATCAGTATTAGGAGGAGGAAAGACAAGGAGCTCAATTTTAGAGAGATTGAGTTTCAGAAAGCGGGAGTGTCAGGGACCAGGAACCAGACAGAGACAGAAGTAGATGCAAACACACCTTTATTAATAAATAACAAATAATAAACAAAAGCAAAGTCCAGGAATCAAGCAGGGGTCAGTCACCAGAGCGGGTAGTCAGACAAGCCAGGATCAGGAGCACGGAGAGCAGCGGAGTCAGGAACAAGGCCGGAGTCCGGAACCAGGAGCAAACAGGAAACACAGGAACAAGGAGACTTCTGGGAAACAGGAAACCACGCAAGGGCAAGGAGGTTCTGGGCTTAGCTGCTTAAATAGGCAGAACTGATTAGCAGCAGGGTTGATTACTACTCACAGGTGAGTAACCGTGGCAACAAGCAGAAGGAGCTGATAGTAATTGCAACTGAAACTCAATCACTGAAACAGAAAAGGGTTGCTGTTTAAAACAGCAAAGAAACCCTGACAGGGAGGACATCGAGTCAGAGATGGAAGAAAGGCAAGCAGTGACACGTTGCAGGACGGCAGGGGAGAGGTCTGGGGAGGAGAGATATAACTGAGATATTCCCGAACATAGATTCAAGGGATTCTTGCGCTAGTGAGCTGGTCTATGTCCGAAGATAGACCTGACCTCTAGCGCATCCAAGACTTGATTGTTGCGCCGTTCTGAGGCACCCTCGCTTCCCGACCAATTTGCTTAAAGGGACACTCCAGGCACCCAGACCACTTCTGCCCATTGGAGTGGTCTGGGTGGCAACTCCCACTACTCCTAACCCTGCAACTGTAATTATTGCAGTTTTTTTATAAACTGCAATAATTACCTTGCAGGGTTAACTCCACCTCCAACCATTACACTACTGAATGCTGCACAGTGAAATATGTTAGCACTATACAAAAAAAATAATATTCTACATATCACATCATTATAAAAGTTAATATAAATTGGTACATTTGCAGTATATTGCAACAATGGCACAGCCTGTCTGTGCTTTGTTAAGCATGTAGTGAATACGGATAGCAGCTACAATTAAACATCTAAACATCATTGACTCTTCGTCGTATTTAAAATTGACAGACCTACAAGAAAAGAAATAACCATTTTATTTTGCACAAGTAGCACGTAAGCTATTATTTTTTTCTAAGAAAACCAATTCCGCTGACAAAATGCTTTATTTTGTCAACGTGCCTAACGGTAATGAGTGTGAGTGCGATAGCTAGTGACTGATAAAGAATGGACTCTCGTCTCACATTACACGGATCCTCTCTTCTCTCATTCCTAGTCAATAACATGATTGATTTTCTCTGCTTAGATCCGTAACGCCAGAACCTTTAACGATGACCTTCAGGCATATTATCGTCTCTGACATCGTCATCAATGGTGGAAAAGATGTCCCTTCCTTCAAACCATTAGCATACAGGGCAGTCAATATATTATATCTTTACATGGTTTATAAATGAAATAAATAAAACAAATTACAATAATTATGTTTAAAAAAATTGATAATTTCATGGAGCAATGATAACGAGTACATGCCGTAAAACTGTGATATTAAGATTGACTCACTCACTTTTAAAAAGTTTAAAAAAAATAAAACATTGACCTTTAAAGAGGGAGCTTTACAATGCCAATGCTATCATTGAGTCATATTTATATTACCACATCATTATTATTGCAATGTTTATTATGACAAGTGCCATTACACTGCCGTACTCAGAACTGTAATAATTTGGCTTCAGCCATGTACCCCAAGGAAAAGGGGGGATTAGTTTTAGTGGTACACAGCCAAGCAACTGGATGGCCAGGGAAGGTTACTGCGTTGACTTCTCTTGGGTGGGTATTGGTTAGCACCTTGGACAGGGGTTTTTCCATGGAGCCTGCTATGGCAGCATTATTCATGGACTGGATGCACTGTGGCTGTTGACAGGCCCATGATAGATGGTACAGAAAGCCCTGTCCAGAGAAAGAGAAGTATCAGTGGGATCAGGATATAAGTAAGGCACACAGGGAAGCCTGGCAGCCAATTGCAACTGGGACTCACCCAGGATGAGGCTGGATAATAACGGTGGCATTAAGAAATGGTACAAATGGTAATGATATCATGGGCTCACCCTCAACTATTGACCAACATGAACAGTCAAATGTAAAATGGATTTCCCTTTAACACCATACAGGAGATGCCGACAGTCTATGCGATAGAATGGGGAAGGGGTTCATCCTTAAAAAAAACTGTCACCAACAGAGTGGTCAGATGATGTGGGTTCACACCATTTATATAGCAGGGGGATCACCTCTGCAGGCAGATGTACAAATATGAGCACTAACTTTGGCCAGGGTTTTGTGACTAAATGACTACTAAAAACACTGGATGTACCCCATTTTAAATACCCTAGATTGTCTACTTTTACAAATGTCAAAATTACCACGATGGGGGTAATTTTCATTCCTGGGCTACCATATGGTCCCTAAAGCAACATAACCAATATGGCAAATTTCAATGTGCAAAAACTGGGCAAGCCGTATATTTGACCATGCAAATTTCCAGAATGCTGTGAAACCTGTTTATGGGGGGCATCGTTGTACCTGTGGGACATCACAGCGTAAAAAATATGTAAAAGCATTCATATTGCATTCATAGTCTTCATTTATTTATATTTATTTATTTTTTTTAAATAATTATTGAGAATAAAGGTCACATTTGTATACAAGGATACTAATACTCTTAAAAAAAAGAAATGTCAATTTTTTTTTAGATTTTATTCATATTCTTTATTTTATTTGTGCATAAAGAGTATAAACAGGTTTGCACTGCCCCAACATCTGGTGCAAGACGGTACATATATACATCATTATAACACTTGTAGGGCATAGAGAAATAACAATGCACATTTTTTTTTGATATAAAGATTATGTGGCGAATTGGTTGTAAAACATTGAAACATTGAAAATTCTTATTACAGGCTAGCTTAGTATGTCTGCAGTAATGGGTTATAGTGGGGTCGCCTTGTTAAAAACAGTGTACATATAGCAGTTCTAGCGTTTATAACATTAATTAAACATTGATTAACAGTTACTGCAGTATAGTTTGTGTGTGGGTGAGGTAAGTTTGTGTTTCTGTGTACAGTTGTGTACTACCGCTGCATATTAGAGGCTTGGGTATACTAGCCTGGGTGAAAAACAGGACTGGCTGAGCAATCACAGGGTACAGCAGGCCTATGAAGTGTTAATTGCGTCTGTTAGGCAGACAGGTGATTAGTCAGCAAAACTAAATGACTAGTGTAACGAGCCCCCCATGTTTTCCTCTCTCAATCAGAGCTACAATTTGTGTAGAATTGGTATGGTAAGCACTATGAGAGGTCTGAGAAAAGGTAAAATAAAATAAGACATCAAAAGGAAGCATACGATACTTTGCGCCTTATTCTCAAGCATGTTGGTGTTGGAATAATGATGGCTTGTTCAGAGAGTCCAGCTTCAGCCGATACCCCGACGTGGGGGGGAATACTGGCTGTCCATGAGTTGTGCCAGGTAGGGGCTAGGCATGGGGGCCCTCCAGCCCTGGGTCGTAGCGGAGATCATCTTTGGGAGGCCACAGGTTTGGGCCCTCTGTTTCGTGGCTAAGTCCCTCTGGGGTAAGGGATGGTTGGTGCTCCCTCTGTTTCGTCGCCGCCGGCTGCGGTGGGTTCCCAGCCTCCGTGGCATACGTCTGGTTAGTAGCTTGGGGGTAGTTACTTTGCCTGGGGTGGAGGATCTCTTCCCCCCGCTCACAACTCCAGTCTTGCACTTTGCCTGCCTGTGCGATGGTACCTGTCTTCTTTCCCCTTGGGGATGATGCAGCTTACTCGTTCTTGGTAAGGTTTGCAGTGTTGCTCGGGGTGCTTGCAGCCTTTCGTTTAGGTTGTGCCAGAAGCGGGCAAAGGCTGCTTCTATACGCCACATAACATCGCTGTGGGTCTCCGTTTCAGGAACGCAGCTCAGTGTGCTTGTTGACCGCCCTTTTGGATGCGCCATGTGCTCGGCTTCCCGTGTGCTGCGGTGAGTCAAGCTGTGGGTTCAGCCTGTGACTGCTCCTCCTGTCGTTTAGAGCGGACCGAGATGACCCCCATCAGTCCAGACGGGGGGGTAGGAGGTGGTAACCCCGAGGAATCTCTGTCCAGGTCAGTCAGCGCGGGGAACAGCCGTCTCCCCGCTGCTCGATCTCCGGCAGGTCTCAGGGTATTATGTCGGGTCCCCGAAGGGTTACAGGCTTGGGTTTGGTGTCGGGAGATACCCCCGGGTGTCCCCGACATGATAGCTGCCTTTTAGTGCGCGATTGTGCTGTTAGTGTGGATTAGAGCGGGAGCTGAGGTTCAGCACAACCACTCAGTCTGGCTGCTAGGCTCCGCCCCCCAGATTTTATTCATATTATCCCCTTAAGGACACAACTTCAAAAATAAAAGGGAATCATGACGGAATATCTATGTCATGTGTCCATAAGGGGTTAAATTATGTTTCATGTATTAATATTTCAGGTGAAATGAAATCCCTATTGCTCCTGAACAAAATCATATATAATAAATGTGGGTGCACGGAATACAAAAAAGGTAAATTATGGTTAAACAGACATATAGTCAAATTCTAGGTTACGCTTTGGTCCAGAACTTGGACAATTGCCTCCGTCCTTAAAGGATTAATATAGAATGTCTTATTTCCTGCTGTGCTAAGTGCCTGCTAGAGCTTGCAACATCCTCCTGTGTGTGTGTGAGTAAAGTTAATTTAGATCTTCATCATAGTTTCAAGGCAACCGTATTTGCTAAGCAAAAAAAGCACTTCTGCAAGCTTGTGGGAACTTATCCAGTGAATAAAAATTTGGAATTATTCTTTAGTCCTATTTGGAGAACAGATGGGAGTTTATCAGTATTAGAGCCAGAGGTACTGTGCACTCTCTGGACATTGGGACTGGACATATAAGTTAGCTAGGAGCCCTTAGTCCTGTAATTAATGTATTCTCCATTCCAATGGTTAGGGTGTGGATGAAGATTTCCCTAAACTACAATACACACAGGGAAAGAGGTGGTGAGTTTACAGACTCCACACGTGAGATGGAGAATGGTAGAAGCCATTTGCTGAGCTCTCCTAGTCCAATCATGGGACTAGGATTATCACAACAAAGAGTTAGTTACATAGTTACATAGACTGAAAAGAGACATCTGTCCATCAAGTTAATGTTGCTTAATCACATGACATTCGTTCTCTACATATGTAAAATATCCATAAAAGAAAAATGTTGTTACCATAACTCAGCATACATCACCTTCGGTTCCCAGAAATAGGCATCTTTAAATAAAAAAATCATTAACAAGTTAATAAAATTAGGAAGGAAAAAAAAAATCAGCAAAAAATTCATTAGTCCACAATGGCTCGACAGCTGTGAAAAAAAAGATCTCTGGTGAAGCGTAGGGTATTTTAACTCCCTGCATCAGCACTGAGGAAGACTGCCTTTTGTGTTTTATTCATTTATTTATAACTCGGCCAGCTGGCGTTCATATGTCATCACTTGACTGATTTCTAATTTTTTTGTTTTTGTTTGTTTGTTGTGGTTTTTTATTTGACCAGAAACTGTGAATTCATTAACAGCTGAGCAGCTTCTGACCTGCTAATTTTTAGTTGATTGATTTTCATAAATGAGTGGATTATTGGTAATACTCCTCTGATAATGCCATGTCAGCTCTGGGAAAGCTGGCAAGGGGGACAATTGCTCCCAAGATCACTAGTATACAGGAGTTGTGTGCTGTAGATTCCCACTATTATTTGTGGATTAAAATAGCAGTAGTTGTGTAGGAATATCGGTTAGCATGGTACTGCGGGAGTAAGACAGCAGGTATGATTTTTGAAGGTCCTTTGCTAGTCCATCACTTTAGGCATGCTCTGGTGGCTTAGAATCCCTATGTACTAGACCTGGGCTGATCTACAGGTGGATTTTAAAAATGATGCAATTCAACTATCAGTGTCACACACATCACAAAGACGAGGCTGGTAATGAAGGAGGAGTGAGACTATCTAGTTGCCCATAAAAGGACTTGGGGAGTACTAATGGTCCACTGGTTAGGGGACGCCATACTTGCCTTGCTCCGGTCACTAGCAACCACTGGTCCCTGGAGGAGAAATTTGACAACACAAATTAATGGGTTTACCATAGAAGGATTTATGGAGTTCTCTGATACCCCACTGAAGTGCTCAAACATGGTCAGAATCATGACCAGAAATCTCCTTCAAGAGCTGCTTGGAGATTTCCACTAAAGTAGGATGCAAAAAAAAAAAAAAAACCCTCAGGGCAGCAGTAGTCCTAACATTGTGTCCTTCCAACCGTGTTTGAGATTGTAAGGAGGTATGCAAAGAATCTTCTCAAATTTAGAACTGATGGGTCATTAAGTGCTATGGATGAAATTGTAAGCTGTGAATTATTCTAAATAAATAAAAAACATAGTTTCCTCTCTGTATCAAATGTAAAGTGTTTGTGCTTTTATTGAGTGGTGGAAGAGATTTTCACATTCAGAGATAAATACAGTCATGTTGATACCCCAAGAAAAAATAATTTCCCCTACCTCTAAAACACTGCCATTAGAATCCATATGCATATCCATATGCATTAGAATCCATATGCAGGACAGGGGATGGGGCAGGACAAGAAGAGAAGAGAGGTGCAGAGAACCAGTCTGGAACGTCAGCTCAGGACTCCAAATCACGATTGTTATGAAAATCTGGGACTGTTGAGGGTTATGAGCTCAAGCGACACAAACATCCTCCAAATATTACCTTATTGCCTATAACCAGCTATCACCGCCAAGAGCACCATTCCAGAAAATGTTAACAGTGCCCTAAACACCAAACTATAGAGAATGAGACAGAACGATAAAGTTTTGGCCAAAATAGGCAAACCCTGTAGTGGAGTTGGAGATTTTTACAAATGTTTTCAAATCTGATGCTGGGAACTGGAATATGACGTTACACAGCTCCCTCGCCTCGTCTGACAGGGAGACAGGCACCCGCCGGGGAGGAGGGTCCATCAGGTGGTCGCCCCCTGAGTGCCTGCAGGAGCAACGGGAAAGGCGTTCCTGCTGTAAAAAAAAGTGCAGGAACATTGTTCCCACGCGTTCCTGCAGGACTCGAGCCCTGTGCATACTGTATGTATATAGATCCCTTCTGTACTGCTTGGGCTTATGATGAACTATTAGCCTGTACAGCAATGGGAACTCTTGTAGTCCACCCTCCCTGTCCCAAATTCATACCATTGTAAGATGGATGGTATAGAATAAGAATATTACACTATGTCATTAGGCTATAAAGCGACAATTTTCTGTCAGCAGATTTTAGTCTCTTCCCTGTCCCCAACTGTGTCCACTGAGCACAGTGATTACCAATTGTAAAATCCCAGAGTCTTAAAACCCCTGAGTAGACTCAGTAACAAAAATCTTTATCCAACTTCTTAAACTCTATTTATGCCACTACATAAATCAATCAACACGAACATTAACAATCAAAAGTTTGCAAATGTATTTAAATATACCTGCCAATATTGTCTGCCCAATATCTGGGGTGTGATGGGCAGGCAAGAGAGCAGGCTGCACAGAGGGGCGAGTTCCCCAATTAAAGGGGCAGGTAATGCTGGTGGCCAGGCTGACTAATAGCCCCCATTCAAGCAAATCATGCATGGAGCACTGCTTAAAGGAACAGTCCATTAAAATGCTGGTAATTTTTTTTAAAGCATTTAGTAGATGTACCCCATATAACATGCATGTATTATTTCTGCATGTTTTCTTCGGGGGTTTATGAAAAAATAACCCTGGAAAAGCTGCAGACCTGCTGAATGCAGTCTTTTCAAGCTCCAAAATGGACCATCAGTCTGAGCCAGGGAATAAATCAGACGTTTCTCATTGAAAAGACTCTGTGCTGGAGCCTGGTACACATGCTCACAAGATCACAGCTTTTCTGTTCTTCCCAATGATATGAGAAAGTGGGGCTGACCCACAGGACCCGTATATCCGGTGACAGGACCCCAAACTGCAGGACTGTCTTGGCAAATCAGGAATCTTTGTACATATGTCCTTTCTCTCACAAAAGTAAGAGATTAGCCTATAATTCAAGAAATGGAGAAAGCCTTGAAAACCAAGGGCCTGGGACTCTTACAGAGTTTAACAAACACCTGCAAACCATACCTGAAGATATTCGCAGTTAACTTGAAATGTAATAATATTCTGTCTATCCTGAAATCCTCTAATCAATCTCAATCCCCTGATATACCAGGGATTCAGTGCGTCTGGACGCTGTATGTAATACTCCTGTATGGAGCTGGATCTGAGACCTACACAAAATTGGCAATGCATAAATTAATAACAATTTTAATAATAACATGAATATTATCTTGAGTGAGACTAAGTATCTAGAGAAATCACTTTATTCCTTTTGAAACTTACTACCTAAGAAAATTATATTTGTATTGATGTCAGAGTAACTTTCTTCCTTAACCCTTAAAAGGCAATAAAAAGATATGAAGTCATCCCGATTTGGTCCCTGTGACCCTGTGCACATATGGAAGGTACCCATTTGTTTACAGCCTTTTGTCTCTAAATAAGATGGTAATTCCATATTGATATAGAATGTTTAGATGTAGAATTGTCATGACGGAATTATTCTGTCATAGGTCATTAATAGGGTTAAGACACTATGAAATTCAAAAGAGGTAGTTGGGCTAGTATTGCCTTAAATAAATGATGGCTAAAATTGGCATCACATATGGTTCTGAACTATTTGTCCCAGGAAGGGGTAACTAACAATGTTTGATACAACTGCCCTAAACATAGCATTGGCCCTATACAAATATGGTATCCCTTAGTACTGTTGCTGACCAGCTAACAAAATGGGTAAATGTAACATAGCACTAAAGCAATGTTTCAAGACTGTTCCCCTTTAAGAACAATCTGTAGTGAAATTGAGAATGAGGATCCTGCAGACATCCCACGGGGACGCTAGAACAGATTTGTGGTTCACAGATGGAGCTGAGAGCACGTGACGAGTCCCTCTCCTAAGCACCACAAATAGCTCTGCTATTTAAAGCCTCTGAAACCACCTATTTACAAAACTGTTAATGAGTTTACAATACTACAGCTGCTGGTGTAATCAAATCAGCATCAGTGAAGTCCTGAGAAACCAAGACGCAGAACAGTTTGTGCTGCGGTGGATTTGTGACATTATGTGGACGAGGCTAGATATTACCACTATTTTTATTTGCATTTGTTGCGTGCCATATCTGTAACATAACTTAATACTGTAAGATTGCCTTACATTGCTCTCTCGAAAGCAAGAACATTACAGTTTTGGCGGTTAAAAAAACATAACCAGGCCATTTCAATATGAGGGGATACACAGATCAGCTTTTACTTCCCATTTGCTGGAAAACCATTACAGACAGGTTTTTGCGATATGACAGACATCCAATTTGCACCAATAGCAGAAGCACATGGTCTGTATCACATGAATATCTAGGTGAAAATGCAGGGAAACACAGTAATGTCCCGTAGAATGACACCAGGTAATGGAGTGCTACACACTAGTACAGTTATAAACAACCTTCTGCACTCCAGCTGTTGTGGACTACATCCCCCATAATGCTCTTACACCCATAATGCTGGCAAAGCATCATGGAAGGTGTAGTCCAAAACATCTGGAGTGCCGTAGCTTGCCTATGCCTGCACTAGTATCTTGATGCTCCGGAGCTCTGTGGGGGAGTTCCACTAGCCCCCTAATATAAATCCAGAAGTATAGAGCCACAGGCTACACAGTGCAGGGTGAAGAATAAGGTACATTTAATTACGGTCCAGAAAACAAAACAAAGATGCAATATATTGTCCACCTTAAAATAACACTGAGCACCATAACCCCTACAGATCAATGTGAGTAGTCAACAGTTTGAGAATGCTTTGACAACTTATTTTGGGTCTGCGAAATACCCACCACTACCTACTCTGTACCTAGAAGCTCCTGACATGCGCTCATTGGCTGAGAGCGCCAGCAAAAAAATCTTAGATCAGTGCAGAAGCTTTCAGGGTCAGAGAAAGCAGAATTGGGCACCTGCCTCACCCCAAGTAAATTGTTAAACTATTCTCAAAACTCTTTCATTACTATTATACTTGTATGTGTTTATAATACTGGGTAGTCTATAGTGTCTATACTGTCACATGGCATGCTGCCAGCCTGCCCCTGAAATGAAGCAGGTTATTGACATGGCATTATCCATTATAAAAATCATGCAATAGCAAAATAGATCCACATGACCTTCAAGTTAATCATCACTGAGAATCCTTGGCTGGTATCCCTGAAATGGACAGTATATTTTTCAGCGATGGTGTGTCACATGACTGATCCAAAGACCTTGCAGAACATCGCTTAGTTTATTGAACAAACTAGTGTTGTAGAAGGTACAACAAAATGTTTCTAAAGTACTGCAGCTTCTTGACTATGCATGGATGAGACCATATGAACATCAACAAGTTGGGTCACATTGAACAACTCACAACTCACAAGCTTGGGTGAGCCTGGAGTGTTGGTAACGGACACTCTGGTTTATAGACAGGAATGACTTGGAATTTCGAGGACTGTCAGTGCCAGGAGCCTTGTCAGGAATACTAGCAGGTCATTTAACGAGAGCATGATGATAGTGACTTCTTTGCCAGGATGTGATGTTGCCAACGCAATATACTTAGAAAGGAAATGATATTGCAGCAAGAGAAGCATAGGTTGTTCTTAAATATACTGCATCAGACCAAGGCACACTATCAGGACATAAGGTCAAAAAAATTGAGCAACTTGAGTAATCGCATTGAAAGGAGGATGAACTGCACCGCTAAACTTAGCAAATCAGGACAAAGATTTTTGCAAGACAAGACAAGGCCTCGAAGAGCCAGATATAAGATATCTAGAATCTTCTAAATACAGGCACCACTGATTGAATGGTGATAAAGACAGTTTCCTGAAGGACGTAGAAGTACATACGGTCACAGGCTTGGGCTCAGTACAACTATGGTTTTTAGTTTGATAACAAATTTGCATATGTGCGTTAAGCATTGCACTTTTGTACATGGTGATCATTGTGGAGAGACAGCTGTAGAGCCAAGAAAACAGTGGAACTCTGTTCAGAGCCAGGAAGTTGAAACCAACTGCAACTCAGTGGGTGATCAGTAAAACAGGGACTCAAGTCCAGCAGCTGTCGTTGAGAGAAGTATGCATCCATGCACATAGATGAAGAAGGTTCTATAAAACTTAGTAGCATTTTCCTCCTGACCTATATATTGTTCAGGAGTCACCCTCTCACCTCTCATGATGAGTGATTCTTTGATGAGGCACCCTGATCATACATTCTTATGACTGATCTAAGCCCCTTGTGTTTGATACAAGAAAGTATGTCTGTCCTGCATTGTCAATAATTCTATTACTTAGCAATGCCCTGTGTGATGCGATCCACTGCTACTATTGTTCTATTTAGAACCATCCATTGCCCCTTAATAAACAACTTGAAATAAATTGTGATACACACATTCATAGACGGCAAAAATAATATTATTACAAAGCTTTTACTTCAACAAAATCCAGATCTTCCCCTCCATGTGCATTATGTTACAGGTACAGAAATGAAAGGAGCAGAGATAACTCACTGAAATGATTCCTGTGACTTTAGCTAATCTGAGAGGGTATTCTAATGGGTTAAATGGCTTGGGGTGGCAGGTGTGTTGTATGCATAAGAATTGACTGAGCCAGTGTTGGTTGACCCACCACGTTAATTATGATTGTGTGGCAGCATTTTGGCGCATATTTGTGTAATCATGCTTTTGCCACTGGGAATTTCTAGTGATCTGAGCAGAAGAGCTGTAGTCACTCATTTATTGTCATGGTATTGTTTGGGGTAAGTTATCTGTTTGATTAAATAGGATGTATATTTTGTATTCAAATGGTTTTAATTGGGGGACTGGCTTTAGTTATGCTTTAATTAATGCTATTTATTTGAATAGTTTTAGTGCAAAATTATGTGCAAGCATGTATAGTACTTTATGTACATTAGTATTCATTTATTAAAGCCACAAACAAAATGCCACAGTTTTACATAGTAAATATCAAGTAAAATATTTGAATATCTATGTATTCATTGTGTACAAGTCAGGTACTTTATATAATTATTGGTATAGTGAACTCAAGGAGTATGGTATTCCTAAATATGCCACTAGAATTGAATCTTCTTTATCACGACTACATCCAGAGTAGCCTTTGCAGGAGAGATGAACAAGGATCCTAGAACTCTGAAGAAGGAAATTGACATTTGCACATTCGTTTCTCCGTCATGCCGTTAACTTTACCCTGAACCCCATTAAAACACTGACACATTTTACTGTTGGAAATATTAGTCTACGGTTTTATTAAATTGCTAAATAACATAACAAGAATAGGGTCATTGCCAACAAATCTTTTAATAAAAACAACATTCCCCCCATGCATAAAATGCCCCTGGCAATGACCCCCCAACAATAAATAACAATATAAATAACAGATAACACATAAAATGGGCGTCAAAACGGCCCCTTTTACACTTGATTAAACTGTAGGGGTGTACCGTGACACCCCTACACCCCCAGGTTTGGAGCCACCGATGAGCTGGAACCTACAAACCAATTGTAACACTGCCTAATCCACACTAACCCTAACACTGCCCACTTCCTACTCCATCTATCCCCCGATTTAACCTTGTCATTCCCCGCCGCTGTGAAGAAAACACCCAACTATCAAACAAATGGAAGGGTGGTAGGTAGGGACAGCTAACAGGTAAGTTTAGTTTTAGTTAAGATGGTCAATTAATAATTTGGCCGGTATATATACTCCTGCCAATTAATTTAAACTGGTTGCTCTGCCTACCTCTTGGCCCTGTCAAGGCCCAATCCCCTAGCTGCACTGTTTCATGGGCCACAGACGGACTGCTGATATTTTCACTGGTAGTGTAGCTACTCAGACAAAAAGGACTACAACTCAAATAAAGAAGAATTACAGGGGTTAACCCCGTAAGGACACCTGACATGTGTGACATGTCATGATTCCCTTTTATTCCAGAAGTTTGGTCCTTAAGGGGTTAAAGAGACATTCTTGGCGCCTGCAGTGCAAAAATACCAGCATTATGCTAGGTTTATGCTTTTACATAACATACCAAAGCATTAGTACCACACTGTGGCTTCCCAGTTCCAAAATGAAGAAAATATCAAGTAGTTTTCCTTACAGATGTCATAGATAAAGGTAAAGAAAGGGTTAAAACCTTTGCCTTAGTTGAGTTCCTCCACGTCTGAAAAGGTTAAAAGGTAATTCCTTCACTTCTGCTTCTATCGTCTTTGCAGAACATTCCTATCCTATACATGAAATGTTACTTTTCTTTTTAACCTTGGTATTCCAGCCTAGCTTAGATAACACTTTCTCAAGTAAGTAATTGTGGCTTGTTTTCATGTACACATGCGCATTAGACTAATGCTATAATAAATATGCAATGCTCTCGCAATTAAAGATAATATTGAACCACAACGAAGTAAGTCTGTGGTTTTATTATTAGTTCTTCTGAATCCGTGTACATCCAAATAGGAGCCTCTGGTTATCGCTTGGATGATCTTATCCATCGTAAAATTTCTATATCACAGACTTACTGTGTAAACGTGACGCCAGTAAAGCATTTTTTGTTTTAAACATCTTTATTAGGAGCAAGAGTCAAGTACAAATATGTTTGTTAGAAATACAATGTATATATATATATATATTAGAGACAACTGGATTGTGCAAAACAAGATAAACATATAAGTTACCATCCAGTTCCAAACAGGAAAAGAGAATCATTCAACATTAACGCAGTCCTTAATGACTCCAATATAGAATTTAATAGAAAACATAAGTACATATTATTATTATTATTTTATTATTTATATAACGCCATCAGATTTCGTAGCGCTGTACAATGGGTGGACTAACAGACATGTAATTGTAACCAGACAAATGGACGTACATATCACCTGTACCTCAGGATTATATTGTACCACACCCTTGTTAAAATATATCTTTTTTTTTAATTTGCATTTGTTTCATACTTTATCTCCATAATACATTAAAAGAAGACATTTGTATCTCTCAGACACAGAAATGTACTCTTTAAAATGTGTTTCTGTCTCAGATACAAAAAGTACTCTTAAAACTGTACTTGGAAAGGCTGGTTGTGGTAATATAAATTAATATATATAAAATAGCCTTACAGAACAGAACACAGAGGTCCCCTTAATTCCAATAAAGCCCATATTAAAATCATTGATTAATTGGCTGTTACATGCCCTACTGACAGCCACGAGTTCATCATTGAGGCTCAGCTCTGTATTTCATGTGGTTTACGTGGGTTCACGGTAATGACAGATTCATTACCTCATATAACACAGGCCACTGTCAGGAATTATGAAATGCTTCCTAATTTTCTAGCCTTGGTCTATTCTACTATAGACATTGATATGAAAAGAAATACATACTAAAAATAAAGCAATTGTACCAAACACCTAACCTGTGAAAGGATAAAAAAAAAAAAAACAACTGACCTGGCCAAAGTCTAGGTCTGAATATACATATATTTATGTTCTTTGAGCGATGCATTACTTTAGAGCTAAAATTCTAAAACCCCGCTATTTTTCTTACCTGTCTTTGGTCTAACATTTTCATTTCTCAAGAAATCCCTGTTTAATGAGTAAAACCTTACTTATAAGTTACACAGATGTGCTTTGCATGGGAAGAACAGTGAGCAAAATCTACATCTACCCTTAGAACCTCATTATTAGATGTCTGCAAGATATTCACATGCTGGAATTGTGTGAGGATGAGTTTTATATTCGGTATTTTGTGACTTAATCTGAGCCAGGATAGGTTTTCTCTCAGGAATAGGGCTGAGCAAAACATTACAGTTTGTCCTCATGGGAACTCACGTGAATCAGGAACCAAGTTTCAGCTTTGCTGTAAAATTCATGGAGCTTTTAATGGCAAAGAGAGACGTTTCTGTGCCTTTTATTATGGTGTATGACATTACCACTGGCTGGCCAGCGTGTTTTAATTTAATATAATGGTTTTAACCTCTTTCCTGCTGATCCTTTTCCCAATCCCCATTACAAGATCTTTTCTGATTCGCTCCTTTCCTTGACCTTATTATGGCGGTCTCAAATAGCAATAAAAGCCATCAACTGCTTAAAAAAGTAAAACAAACAATAAACAGTTGCCCCAGATCTATGTGCTATTCTGCATTAGTGTATTACGGTACACCATGATGACGAATCGCGCAATCAAAGAATTTCAAATGAAAGGAAACGTGCGTAACTAAATGTGCGTATAGTATATTGACCTCTGTAGTGCATTAGCACATTAACATTTCACACAATGGAACTCATAGCTAGAGGTCTTCAGGAATATGGAAATATAACAATTTATTACCTCATACCAGAATTTCCCACTTCTGTAAAGTTACAATATAGAAATAGAACATTAGCTGTGAGGAGGTAGGGCAGAATGACACTCACGGACAGGTAAGCGTGCAGCCATATAATAAGATGCACGGCCAGGTAAGCGTGCAGCCATATAATAAGATGCACGGCCAGGTAAGCGTGCAGCCATATAATAAGATGCACAGATACTGCTCTAAAATGCTTTGTATTAAACTAATACCAAATTGGGACAGTCCCAGCAGATACAAGACTGGTGGGCCATATGGTATTTGTTGACGTCCTTTATCATTCAGAAATCCTATGTGTCCCTATTTAGGAGGGTCAGTCCCTATTCTTCAACCTGAATTCACATATCCCTCTTTTCTTTCCCAATTTTCCTCTTTTCTCAGAGCTCCATATGTTGGTGTGTCTGAGTGTATAACAATGTGTAATGTGTCTTTAGACTACAATAAATATGTTTAGAAACCAGGCTGTGTAAATAGATACATTGCTCTTATTCTAAATTACATTTTGGTTGGATAAATTGTTATCAGTAAACACCTAAAACTTCTCAGAGCAGCTCCACCCCTGGCCACACTCCCACTCACATCCCTAAAATGAAACTGTCACTCTTAGTCTATTTCAAATGATGGGATGTATGCTTTGAGCCTTTTACAGCAAGGTACAAACTACACTAGGAATGTTTATTACACAGAAAAGAGGAATTGTTAAGCAAGGCATGAACTTGATGCTTAAATGGGGGCTGAATACACAATACACAAATCTTATACTCCAATAAGAAATTTAAACATATGCCTTTATTGCCCAGTCCTAAAAGTTATGCTAGATGCAAAGCAGAGGCAAGTTTCAAGTCATGTGAGAAAAAACATTGTCAGACTAATGAGCCAAGGAGTGTTTAACTCATTCTATGAGAGAGAGAGAGAGAGAGAGAGAAGATTGGATTAGCCGTATTAGTGCAGTAGGCAAAATACCAGAGTATTGCAGTGTGTAATGATGCCTCTTTTTATTGGACTAACATAATATTTCAAAGACAAGCTTTTGAGAGTTTTCCTCTCTTCCTCAGGTCTGAAACAATACTGATCAATCTGATAAGAGTTTATCACTTAAATCAACAGGTGTTAGAGAAGGGGAGGGTCGAGGGGTGAGTGGGGTGTCATAATCTTCTGTTATTTATGACACCCCACTCACCCCCCCCCCCTATATATATAACACAACAACATTCACTAGTGTCCACTGGAGTTCCTCAATAAAATGTAAAGATACTTTCCTTATTTCTTGTTTAGTTAATTAGCTAATAGGCTGTTAGATACTAAAAAGGCAAACATGCTCTAAATGAAGTTAATGCCATTCGTAATTGCTTAGGCTACAGTACCTGTTCAATGCTCTGGATCACAGAAGAGCTTGTCTTCAGGTTGTGCAAAACAGTAACTTCTGAAGCTTAGACAGAGCCCAGACAATTCTGCCACCATAACAACTTCAGTGATCCAAGGCTGTTATTGGATGGCAGTGTTGTTTTAAGGGCAAAAAATAAAATAGCCAAACATGTTTGAAATGGAATAGGAGACCTCCAGAGAAAGTCCTACAACCTTCAAGTTTCTCTAAGTGCAACATTATGTTATATGCCTCCAAAATGTCCCAATTTACTTTGGCTAACTTGCAGCATCTCATCTCTTGAGGTCACAAGAGTAATGTAAGAAATTAATTCTCAAAATGGCACTTCATGGGCAAAAATACCAGGAATCTTGGCTAGTGCCCTCTGTAGCCCAGACAGTCCCCCTATGCTTGATAGCAGAGCTGCAGGAGCAGTTATAGAGGGTGTAAAACTCAGTTCTGTCCCAGCACCTCCAGTGTCTGTGTGCGAGGCTGGACAGAAAGTGGAAGGGATCACTTTCGATCCTTGCAGGAGATGCAGGGACAGCATTGAATGATGCACACTGTATAACAAACTCCCCATGCCCTAATTATTATTATTATTATTATTGGTATTTATATAGCGCCAGCTTATTCCACAGCGCTTTACAATAAAAGGGGAATTTACCAAATGAGACAATAACAAAATGTAATAGGAACAATAGGTAGTTGAGGACAATGAGAAACTCAGCTTTAGAGAGATTGAGTTATAGAAAGCAGGAGGACATCCAATCAGAGATAGAAGAAAGGCAACTGGTGACATGTTGTAGGACAGCAGAGGAGAGGTCAGGGCAGGGGAGACATATCTCTGTGTTGTCAGCGTACAGGTGGTAGTGGAATCTAAATGAATTAATTAGTTTGCCAAGAGAGGCAGTATAGAGAGAGAACAAAAGGGGACCAAAAACTGAACCTTTTCAACCCTAAACACCCCTTTTCCTTAATCCTAAATTTAACCCCTACCAAAACAAGCTCTTTTTTAATTTTACAAATCAACCTGAAAAAAATCTCTTTAAAGGACCACTCTAGTGCCAGGAAAACATACTCGTTTTCCTGGCACTAGAGTGCCCTGAGGGTGCCCCCACCCTCAGGGACCCCCTCCCGCCGGGCTCTGGGGGGAGGAAGGGGTTAAACCTACCTCTTTCTCCAGCGCCGGGCGGGGAGCTTTCCTCCTCCTCCTCTTCTTCCTCGCGACGTCATCAGCTGAATGCGCATGCGCGGCAGGAGCCGCGCTCGCATTCAGCCGGTCGCATAGGAAAGCATTCATAATGCTTTCCTATGGACGCTTGCGTGCTCTCACTGTGATTTTCACAGTGAGAAGCAAGCAAGCGCCTCTAGCGGCTGTCAATGAGACAGCCACTAGAGGCTCTGGAGGCTGGCTTAACCCTCAGTATAAACATAGCAGTTTCTCTGAAACTGCTATGTTTATAAAAAAAAGGGTAAAAGCTAGCTGGACCTGGCACCCAGACCACTTCATTAAGCTGAAGTGGTCTGGGTGCCTAGAGTGGTCCTTTAACTTAATCCTATGGTTAACTCCTCTTGAAAACTAAACACCTCCTGAACCCCAATATTAAATTAACCCCTCTCAAACGTCTAATACGTTTACTACTACATCCCCAATGTAATCTATCTCTGACATTAACCCCCCTCAAACCTTAAACCACCCCTTTACCATAACCACTTCTAACATTATCTTTGACCCTGCATGTAGTTACACAGCTGCATACACTCACTATACGTTACAAGTACAAGTAGGAATATGCACATTCATTTATACATATGCAATTGTCAAACATGAATTTTATTTTTCCCAATATACTTTGCACTCCAAGTTTTAAAGCATATATTACCCGATGCTCAGCAACATTCGTATACATCAAAATTCCAAATGTCAGCACTGGGTTTTCAAAAAAAAAAACTTACTTTACCATATCAGAAGAAATCCAGGTCGACGTTTCAGTTCTCGTACAGAACTTCAATCAGGACAAGGATGCTTGTAAGAGACGCTAAAACATCAACCTTGATTTCTTTTGTTATAATAAAGTAAGATTTTTTTTTGAAAACCCAGAGTGCTAGCATTTGGAATTTTGATATATATATATATATATATATATATATATATATATATATATATATATATATATATATATATATATATATATGTATGTTTCTATGCCTGCACTCTCCAGTTAATACATTTAATAAACTCACTCTCTCTGCATCTTCTTTTTTTTAGATGTGGGATAAGATACCCATGTTAGAATTCTGTGGCCCTGACATGCAAATCTGACCCTGGGTGCTGTTAGATTATCTGCAGCTGACATTATGGATTTTAACTCATTAGTGCATGCCCTACATGCTGTCAAACCTCCATCCCTGGCCACAACATCTGCATCCCAAATCCGTGTACAAAGCAGAGACCTGCTCTTTTTATGTTTTTTTTTTTTTAATACATTTTTATGCTCTTTTTATGTTTAATGGTTCTTACTTTCCCTAAATAGTTTGCCATGATTTTAATTAAAGATCACTGCTACGGCTGTTTTCCCGAGAGCATGGGTCTGTTTAGCAATCACGCTGATTATGCTCTTGGTATAATTCAAATAAAAATGTTAGAAAAAGATCACGGAAATGCCATGCTTTGCTCTCCACTGATTAAAAGTAATGTGCCTGGTAAAATTAGTGAGGTTTAACCTTTCTAGCGCGGGTGGGGATGTGCTACATTTATTCATTATTCCTGCAAGAGACTTAAAGTTAGTAGATAGAGTCGTGTTTTGAAAACTCTGATTTCAGGCCCTGGGGAATCAGCACAGCTAAACGGACAAGGGCACATGTATGAGTGTGGGGATGGTGCTAGTAATTGGCTATATGCGTTTAGGGGAGTGGTTATGGGTTTGTAGTGGGGCAGGGATCATCTTACCTCAGTGCCTTTTGGGATTCTGGCCAGCAAACAACTTCCCTCCCACCCACCCTAATTTTCTGTTTTTGTTCCGTCACAGCTAGCGGGAAGCGTGTCCTTGCCAACAGGGTTGGGGAGCAGATGGAATGTCAGGAGATGGACATGGTGGGTCTCAACCTCCCCTGCTCTGTAAGGTAAACTTTTAAGTTACCGAATAGGACGTGCCCACCGAGCAAAAAGCCGGCTGGTGGTAGAGCATTTAAGATGATGGGAATTTTTGGTTTGGACGAGGGGGGAGGCGAGACACCAGTGGGTAAAGTTTTGGTGCATAGGCACCTGGTTAAGTTCGTTGGCAAGGACGGTTATTTAAGTTGGAAGCTGTAGGGCAATAAGTGTCATTTATATGTTAATTATGGTATGTATATGTATATATTTATGTGTTTATATTTGAATTAAAGAAAAAGAATAAAGTTCGGATGAGTCCTACAGTTGTAAGTTTAATAAATGCTGTGGCCTGTTTCATCCAATATTCGTTGTTTGTCATTATTGGGGGGAGAATTGGGGTAGTCTCCTTACTCTTAGTCGCACCACAATCCCCGCTACGTACATACATTACTGAGCATTGACTAATGGTAGACGTGTAACATATGGAATGGTAAAATGTAACAAAAAAATCAAGAAAACAAATATACATACACGTGGACAAAAGTATTGGGATACATCTCTCAAATATTGAATCCAGGTGTTTCAATCAGATCCATTGCCACAGGTGTATAAAATCAAGCACCTAGCCACGCAGCCTGCACTTACAAACATTCGTGGGGGGAAATGGGTCATTCTAAAGAGCCCTGTGAATTCAAGTGTGGTACTGTGACAGGATGCTACCTTGCAATAAATCAGTTTGTGGAATGTTATCCCCGCTAGATATTCCACGGTCAGCTGTAAGTGGTTTTATTGTAAAAGTGGAAGTGTTTAGGAACAGCAGCAACTCAGCCACAAAGAGGAAGACCACATAAAGTTACAGAGCGGAGTCGCCCAGTGCTGAGGTGCATGGTGCGTAAAACTCACCAACGCTCTGCTGATTCTATAGCTGAAGAGTTCCAAACTACCACACTGCCATTAATCTCAACATGTGCGGCGGAAGCTTTATGGCATGGGTTGGGTTTCCATGGCCGAGAAGCTGCATTCAAGCCGCACATCACCAAGTATGGCAAGCGTCAAATCGAGTGGTGTAAAGCACACCACCACTGGACTCTGCTTAGCAGTCTGATTGGCGGGTCTGGGTATGGCGGATGCCAGGAAAACATTACTTGCCTGACTGCATTGTGCCAACTGTAAAGTTTGGTTGAGAAGGGATAATGGTATGGGCTGTTTTTTAAAGGTTGGGCTAGGCTCCTTATCAGCAGGGCCGGCGCTTCCTATAAGGCGAACTAGGCAGCCACCTAGGGCGCCATATAGGAGGGGGCGCCCTGCGCCCCCATCGCCGGCCCTTTAAATGCCGGCCCTTTAAATCTATAGAGAGCGCTCAGGCGACTGCCGCACTGCCTCACCTCCCCTGTAGCGTGGCCGAGCTCCTCTCCGGTCCGCGACTCGGCCGGACTGACAGGAAGTGCACACTGAGTGTGCACTTCCTGTCAGTACGGCCAGGTACAGGAAACACAAGCTCCTGTACCGCGCACCGGAGAGGAGCTCGGCCACGCTCAGGGGAGGTGAGGTTAGGAGGAGAACTGGGGAGGGGGAGGGTAAGGAGAACTGGGGGAGGGGAGGGGAGGGGGGGTAAGAAGAACTGGGGGGGTAAGAAGAACGAGGGGAGGGGAGGGGGTAAGAAGAAGAGGGAGGGGGAGTAAGAAGAGGGGTGGGGGGAGTAAGAAGAAAGGGGGAGGGGGAGTAAGAAGAAGACAAGTGGAGGGGGGGTAAGAAGAAGAGGGGTGGGGGGGAGTAAGAAGAAGAGGGGAGGGGGAGTAAGAAGAAAGGGGGGAGTAAGAAGAAAGGGGGAGGGGGAGTAAGAAGAAGACAAGTGGAGGGGGGGAGTAAGAAGAAGGGGGGGAGTAAGAAGAAGAGGGGAGGGGGGACTAAGAAGAAGAGGGCAGGGGGGAATAAGAAGAAAGGGGGAGGGGGGAGTAAGAAGAAAGGGGGGTAAGAAGAAGAGGGGAGGGGGGAGTAAGAAGAACACGGGGGGAGTAAGAAGAACACAAGGAGGGGGTGTGAGGAGAGGGGGAGGTGAGAAGAACACAGGGAGGGGGAGTGAGAAGAACACGGGGGTGAGGAGAGGGGGAGGTGTGAAGAACACAGGGAGGGGGGAGTGAGAAGAACACAGGGAGAGGGGGTGAGGAGAAGGGGAGGTGAGGAGAACACGGGGGGAGGTGAGAAGACACGGGGGGCAGGTGAGAAGAACACAGGAGAGGGGGTGAGGAGAAGTGGAGATGAGGAGAAGGGGAGGTGAGGAAAACACAGGGAGGGTGGGTGTGAGAAGAGAACCCCAGGGGAGGGTGGGGGAGAGGAGAGACCACTAAGGGGCAGGGGAGAGCTCTAAGGGACAGAAGGGAGAGCTCTTTCACACTACACGCACACACACAATGCATCCCTTACACACACATGCAAACACACACACACACACACACTGCTTCTCTTGCATACACACAGAAACAATGCATTTCTTACACACACTCAATGCACACACTTACAGACACACACCTTGCATCCCTTATGCATACAAACACAGATTCAAACAATGGATCCCTTACAGACAACAAGGGCCGGACTGGGAAAAAAATTAGGCCCAGGCATTTTTCAATCAGAGCGGCCCCCTAAGAAGGGGGCGGGGCCAGAGAGGGTGTGTTTTCATCACTAATGACAAGCACACCCCCTCTCAAAGTGAGCAAGTTGGTTCAATGCGCAGAGCCCTGCTGAAGAGCTCTGGCATTAGAAAAAGGCCCTGTATTTGTTCTGCGCAGCGCAAGCAAATTTAATAACATGCTTGCGCTGTGTTTGCTTTTAAATTGTCTCTGGTGTCTCCACAATTGGGATACCAGAGGACAAAAGGGCCAGGAAAGTGTATGGTGCATGTGTTTGGAGCCTGCTTGTGGGATTGTGTGTGTGAAGAGTGTGGTGTGGTATTGTGTAAATAGGTCAATTTCATTTGTGTTTGTGGTGTAATATGTGTGGCTAGGGGCTGTAGAGAGTGTCTGTATGGGGGGCATAGTGTTATAGGGGATGTAGTGAGTGTGTGCATACAGGTTGTAGTGTGTGTGTATAGGTGACGTAGTGTGTGTAGGGGTTGTAGAGAGGGTGTGTAGGAGATCTAGTGTGTAAAGGACCCAGAGTGTGTATAGGAGATTGTGTGTGTGTGTGTGTGTGTGTATAGAGGATTAAGAGTGCATATAGGGTAAGGGATCTAGCGTGTATCTGGAGCGTAATGTGTGTAGTGGTGCAGTGTGAGGGGTGCTAAAGTGTGTGTGTGTGTGTGTGTATATATATATATATGTATATATATTTGGACGTATTGTATGTGTGAGGAGCGCAGTGTGTGTATATGTAAGAGGGGTGCTGTGTGTGAGGGTGTTTTTATCTGCCGTCACATTCTAGGTTTCTAATTTTCTTTGTCTGTTAACTCACTGAGGGTTATTTTATATATTATATATGTGTATATATATATATATATATATATATATATGTGTGTGTGTGTGTGTGTGTGTGAGTGAGGGTGCGGTCTATCTGAGGGTGATGTCTGTCTGAGGGTGCTGTGTGTGAGTGAGGGTGCTGTGTGTGTCTGAAGGTGATGTGTGTGTCTGAAGGTGATGTGTGTGTCTGAAGGTGATGTGTGCTGTGTGTCTGAGGGTGCTGTGTGTCTGAGGGTGCTATGTGTCTGGGTGTGCTGTGTGTCTGGGTGCGCTGAGAGTGTTTGGGTGCTGTGTGTGTCTGGGGGTGCTGTGTGTGTCTGGGGGTGCTGTGTCTGTCTGGGTGCTGTGTCTGTCTGGGTGCTGTGTGTGTCTGGGGGTGCGGTGTGTGTTTTGGTGCTGTGTGTGTCTGGGTGCTGTGTGTGTCTGGGAGGGGGTAGCCGTTCTGCCTGCGAGGAGCCTGTGAGGAGCCGTTCTGCCATGCTTCCTTCCCTGGTGGTCCAGTGGTGAGAGTGAACTCTAACCTGCAGGCTAGAGTTCACTCTCGCGAGATCTGAACATTGCCGCGGTAAGCGCGGCAACGCTCAGACCTCGTGAGAGGACCCGGCGGAGCTGCTGGATAGAGCTCCGCCGGTCCTCTCTGCTGCCTCCCTCACACCCCATAGCCGGCGGCCGCATGTTACAGTGCCTGTGGGCCGGTGAGGGAGATCTTTGATCTCCCCACCGGCCCATGGAGACACACAGCATGGCCGGCGCTCGGGTAGCGCTGGCCCTGCTGGGGCTGGCAGGGGAGATCCTGTGATCTCCCTGCCGGCCTCGGCCCCGCGGCCATCGCGGCCCTTCGGGCATTTGCCCGGTGTGCCCGATGGCCAGTCCGGGCCTGCAGACAAACACAAACACACACTGCTTCCACTACACACAAACACACTGCATCACCTACACAAACTGGTATGCCTATACACTACATTCCATAAGCACACACATTAGATCCTCTACAATAACACATAACACATGCCCTACACACTACGATCCCTGTGAGCAAATTTAATGGGTGGAACATATAGGTGGACTTATGGGTGGGCCTTATGGGCATACTCACCGTCAGGCCCTGGGGCCCAGACCTTGAGCTGTGTAAGGGGCCTCAAAAAATGGAGCTGCTTCCTGTTCTCCCAGAACATTGAATTTTGTGACCGCAGTTACAAACAGCCTCCAGAGATCCGGTTCTACACCAGACCAGTGGAGCCAGACTGCAGCTAGAGCCCATCACCATCTTCATCTGGTTGTAAGTAGGCAATCTAGTATATTATTAGTGACACTAATCTCTAATTAACCTCACATTAAAGGGACACTATAGTCCCCAGAACCACTGCAGCTTAATGAAGTGGTTCCAGTGTCTATAGCCTGTCCCTGCAGGCTTTTTAATGTAAACACAGTGTGCAGCACTGGCGTTAGTTCATATGGCAGATCATATGGGTGGGGCATTGTGATGTCACATGGGGGAGGGGGGGCAAGTTTTTCTTTTGCCTAGGGCGGCAAAAATCCTTGCACCGGCCCTGCTTATCAGAACCTATGATGAACTTTGATGAACATGTCATTAACATTCCATCACTGACAGGGCACTGAGAAATACTGAAATTAAACTGGATTTACTGCATGTTTTGCTGATATAAAAGCTCCAGTGTACAAAAGCCTGATGCTACGGCTCCATAATTTTTAATTTGGCAGCAGACAAACAAGCTGGAGCAGAAATCCCACTGTGAAATCCCTTGTCGAACCCTGAAAACAAGGGACATAAATCAAAATTATAATTTGATTCATAAATCTAATTAAAATTAGAATTCTGATAAATAGTGAATGGAAATAAAATGGGTTTTAGTTATCGTCCCTTTAACAGGTTATTAACAAGTGATGGGACTGAACGCTGAAGCAAACAGAAAGCAAAATAAATGCTCAGAACAGTACACTAATTATGGAATAACATTTGCAAATGCGTTGACAGATGTAAACGTTATCGTATTTGGCTTCTAACATCATTAACATTGTAGTGTGCTGCTTCGGAAGGGAAAAATTATCAGATCTCCAGCCCCAGTCCAATTGAGCGTGCTAAAGTCAAAACTGCTCAAACCAAGCAGGAGATTTAAAAGGCTGCATGTAGTATGAACAGAGCAGTAACACTGAAAATATCCAACTGGAATCCAGTTATATCTATGGATCGCAGATTCCTGGCTGCCATTGACTGGTCCCATTTATTGGCCCGTTATTAGTCCTATACTATAAAAAAGAGATCTAATTGTTTGTGGTTTAGAGATGTAAATATCTTCAGATAAGAGATAAATGATTAATGATTCCTTTAATTTGTATATTATATATTTATAAAAATGTTTTAACAGGATAGATATATTGAGATGTCCTGGGTCTTTGTCCACAAAATGTTGCATTGTTACAATAGGATTCAATATTAGAAAAATACAATATACAAACTATATATTTATACACACATATATAAATTTAATACAGGTAATAAATTGATTCAATCATGACAGGTGCATTCTGTGCTGAGCTATATTGCCATAGATCTCTCAATTCGGAACTTCGGCAGTTCGGTTCGATTCGGCACTTCCGAAATTCGGAACTTTAGCAATTCGGGGCTTCGGCAATTCGGTTTGATTTGGGACTTCTGAAATGTAGGACTTTGGCAATTTGTCAATTCCCTAACCCTACCCTCAACGCGAACCCGAACTCTATCTCCAACCCTTACCCTATCCGCAACCCCAACCTTAACCCTACCCCAAACCCCTACCCACCACAACAACTTACACTAGGATTAGGGTTGGGGTAGGGTTAGGGGTAGGGATAGGGGTAAGGTTAGGGTTAGATTCCTGTCATTATTCCCGTAATTTTCTCTCCCTCTCTTGTTTTGCCACTTTTCAGAAATCTGAAGCACTTTAGCACTTCCGAAATTCGGCACTTCGGCAATTTGGTTCGGATCAGCACTTCGCAAATTTGGCCAAATTGACATTTGGAACTAAACGAATTGCACATGTCTAACAACTACCTATGCCGATCGACATACCTTTCGATGTTGGGAGGTATGGTGGGAATGGACTGCATTAAGTGTGTGAAGTGCACGGTCAGTGCAGCTTTAATTTACACCTCCAGTAGCCATGATTGTCTAAGGTTAAATAATTTTTCATACAATGTGGGAATTTAAAAATGGTGAACATTTTTAAGTGAGCATATTTTAAAATTTTCATTGATGCAATATTTTATCGATTATTGTTTCAATTATAAAACATAATCACTGAGGTTTTCTGTATATTTATTACTTGTGTTGTGCAGTTACAAAAATGCTAATTAATATCAGCATTAAATAAGCATTAGAGAAGTTGATCAATGCAATCTAGCTGCCATTGTAAAGATGCATCGTCACATTTTATGATTACGCCAGAAAGTACGCAAGATAAGGAAAATAAAGGATCACGGAAAAAAAACAGTAAAAGAAGAGAATCATAGACAGATTAAAACAAATAAGATTACTGTAACCTTGCTGAGAGACGAGAGTCCATCGCAGAGGAACGTGAAGTAAACACGGTAACATGAAATAAACTCGATTACATGAAATAAACTAAAGCTGTACAGGTCACAGTCCAATATCAACATAACTGATATCCAGTCTAGTCTCACACCTAAACCCATCTATATAGTAGGAATAGTAATACAATTACAAATAATGCACAGACGTTACCCAGCAGTGTTTATTTTGTGTACCATTCATCTCAAACCCGGTAACAAGCCAGAATGCATTATCACATCACCGGATTTATTAAGCTTTTTGCTTTCATTTAAATTGCATGATGTACACTCAGAAAAAGACAGATGCATTAGCAGACTGCAGCGTATAGTTTGCCTAGCCCAGTGGCTTTAGCACAGCCATAGGACTGGCGTTACATTTTTATTATTATTATTTTATTATTTATATAGCACCATCAGATTCCGTAGCGCTGTACAAAGGGTGGACTAACAGACATTTAATTGTAACCAGACAACTCGACGTACTGGAACAGAGAGGTGGAGGGCCCTGCTCAATAAATTACATTTTAGAGGGAGTTGGGTATAGTGATACAAAGGGTAAAAGTAGGGGTACGAAGTAAGTTGTTAGAAAAGTATTCACTGAGGGCTTAATAGGTAATTTTTGACAGTTGCAGGAGAGGAGTCATGGAGGGTGGGGGATGAAAACCTGCTAACAGTTTAATTGATATGCTTTCTTGAAGAAGTGAGTTTTCAATGATTTTTTGAATGAGTGGAGACTGGGTTAAATTCTTATGGAGGAGGTAAGGGAGTTCATACTCACATTATGCCTATTATTAAAGGAAGACTATAGTGTTAGGAAAACAAATGTATATTCCTAACGCTATAGTGCCCTGCTAAATGTTTAGGCCCCCAGCCCCAGTTTGTAAGGAGCTATTTGAAGTTCATTTACCTTTTCTCAAATGTCGCACTACTCTGTATGTGGCTGGGCCTGCCTCCTTATCGAGATCACTGAGAACGGTGATCTCAGCCAATCAAATGCTTTCTGTCTCATAGGACAAAAATTGTGAGGCTAGTGCACATATGCGGCAATACTCTGTGCTGCACCAATAGGATGGTAAAAGATTTGCTCTGCTATTTTGTTGAGTGACAGTCTCTAGAATTCAGACTTCCCCTCCAGATGTTGCTGAACTACAACTCCCATGATTCTATGAATGAAATAGGCTGAGAATCATGGGAGTTGTAGTTCAGCAACATATGGAGGGCCGGAGTTTGGGGAAGCCTGCTCTAGATGCATCTAAACCCTGCAATGTAAACATTGTTGTTTTGCAGAACGGTAATGTTTTGCACTGCAGTAACAAAACCAGAGGGGATTCGGCACCCAAACCATTAAGACCGTTCAGATGAAGTGGTCTGGGTGACAATAGTGTCCATTTAAACATAAAATAAATATTAATCAGCACAATATTTTAAATCAAATATTGAATAAGTCAATTTAGTGTTGCAGACCCAATATTTTTAACTCCCTTAACAAAAATGTAAATGTCTGCAGTGACCTCTGGTGGTTGATAATAAAACATCTGCATTTGCACCTGTCGTTTGTAAATACCATATAAATTCAGTGGGTGCCTGAATGGAGACATGTTATTTTTATCGATAGAATATATATGTATATATAAGACATGTAACCACACATAGCTTACACCGGTATATGGACAAATAGACAGACAGATATATAAATAGCTGATCATCTAAATGATAAACATAATAAACAAAGCTGTTTTAATAACTTTGCAAAAGGAAATTGACATTGCTCGGTGTGCTTATTTGCATAATGTATGCAATTCTAGGAGAAATCTGTCAGGGCTGCTGTGTCTGGGTATAAACTGATTAAGAAATGTTGATGCTAAACAAGAGTACTTTTCAGTAGTAATTTCAATTGGCAGATCATGTATTACTTGAACAATATGGCAAAACACTGCGAATCATGAGGCCCGGTTGTTGGGCAGACCAATGTCTATGCTGGTGTGGATGGAAACACCCTGGAGTGTGAAATTGGCCACTACTCACCCAATGCTTGCTGCAACACTTTGCGAGTGGCATTCCTCAAGGGCAAGGTTGGAGCTCTCCACCTTTCCATTCCTATTGCTCCCCTTGTTAATCAATGCTGCACCTCCAGGCCTTCCCCTCAGACCTGGGGGTGCAGGCTAATGCAAATAGTCAAGTCTGACATCTTTTTAATGGGAGAGATCTAACAGCAGCTGACATTAATGGAGCAATTCCATTACAAGCAACTTAACTGGGAGGGTATCCCACAACAACCTCTCCTTTTTAAAGAGTCTACTACCTTTAAGACCATAATCTAATGACCCAGACCCACTGGAACATGCGACTAAGATCCTGTATTCTATGCTTCAACAGCAGTCAAGAGCCCCTAGTCCCACATTTTTTGGGTGATAGGAGGAGGCCTTAGGCAGGACACTTACGTCACCACCATACAATGGCAGAAAATCTGACCCTACTCTGTGCTATCACATACAGATTTCAAGATTCTGACCCTTTGGTATAGATCTCCTCAGCTACTGTACGCTATAGACGATGCCAACTCAAACCAATGTTGGAGATGTCTAAGTGCAGATGGTACTTACCTGCATATCTAGTGGGACTGTCCCCCTGTACAAATCCAGAAGCTTATAATTAAGTTCTCTGACAGGCCCTCATCACCGCAAACCAACCTTATGTCACTTCACCATACCATAGTTAAAACCTCTGTGTACAAAAATCGATGACTATATGGAACCTAAATGTAACTAAAAGTCTGATCCCACTCTATTGGAAGTAAATTATCACGCCAACCCTCAATATCTGGTTCAGATGTAAGGAAGAATCGCGTTCTATAGAGTAATTTTATTAAAGACACGGAGGCTCCTATTATGCTTCTCTTTCTTTAATTCTCCCTCAGCAGCGAAGAGAGATATATGCAAAAGAGATAAAAAAGAACAAATAACAAGCATATTGACAGTGCTATCATGGGTATCCACCCCCTTAGTATATAAGGTGTAGCACTTCCTGTTTCTTCCTCTTTCTTCGCTGCTCCCTCAGATAAGTACACTCTATTTTTATTTATGGTGTGCTCTGGTGGGTTTTTTAGCTTGTGACATCTTGTATTGATTTAATATACTGTTGGGATATTCTCTTCCCGTTATCCCTTTATCCCACCTTTACATAATTTTACTTGTATATTTCATTTATTATTTCATTTATTATTATTTACTAAGATATTTTATTGTGCTGTTACCTTTCACTGTGTGACCGGGCTGCCCGCAGTTCGCCCTCTGGGCGCTGCCGTTTTTTCTTTCCCCTCGCCCCCCCTCCGGGTGGGGCTCTCCCCCCGGTCACACACTACCGGGTTTCGCCGGCGGGGCTCGTCTAACACCCCCGCGGCGCTTCCCGGCACTATTTCCGTTGCCGCCGGCCGGATCTACTTTATCCGCGCGGCGGTTTCATTTCCCGCCGCTCGCGAGTGGCGCGCATGCGCAGTTTGCTCGCGGCGGCCATTTTTTCGGTTTCCGTCGCCGATTAAGGCGGCGGCCATTTTCTGTAGCGTGTTTCACGGATTTTGTTCCTCTCACACGCTGGTTTTCGTTGCTCTCTCATCCTCCATCTCACTATCCTTCCCATCCTGTATCTGGGTTAATCAATCCTGATACTGCCTGTCACTCATATTTCGTTTATTATTTTCCTTACTTGCACTCATTATCCACCATGCAATCTGGTGATAAGTTCCCTGGCAAACTTAGCCCACCTATGGCCAATACTAATACTGACCCCCAGGTTGACCCTGGACTGATGGGCTCAGAAGAATTTCAATGCCTCCTGGACACCACCATGTCCAACTCTATCTCAAAGGCCATATCATCGGCCATGGGCGCTATGTCCTCTACCATATCAGACTCCATTGCACTTGCACTCAGGCAAGTACAGCCTCAATCTGCCCCGGCCTTGGCCCAGGCCCCCCCTGTAGGGACACTACCGGGGCGCAAATCATTGGGCAAACGCAAACACTCACAGGACCCCCCCCCACGCAGGTTGAACCTGCTCTGATTGACATGCCTCAGGCTGTCCAAGATGGCGCGCAACAACCGCGCAGTAGAGCTTCTGGGAGAGCTACGGCTACCAGAGACTGGAAACGGGCAAGAGCCCAAGATATTATGTCTGACTCAGACGAGGAGGGGGATGAGGGGTCTGACGTCCCGTACTCAGACCCGTACGAGGACGAGCTCTCAGAGGGTGAAAGCCTCCAGGGAAAACAATTCCCTTTAACGCCAACACGTGCCTTGGCACATTCAGGGACGACCGGGGCAGATACTGAACACGACCCTAAAGAGGTTCCGCTTTTCGACCCGGACAACCTGAGACACCCACGCTCTGCTGAGTGGGAACCCTCCGAACATATCGCCCAATATCTGGCCCTCAGGGTGCGTAAGTCCCTCTCTCAAGAGGGCCGTAATAAATTGAGAGCAGAATGCCCCCGACCCATAATTCCTGATGCTGTGGCAAAAACCCCAGAAGTGGACCCCCAGATAGCCCAGTTTCTGGCCAAGACAGGGTGGAAACCTAAAAGGGGACTAGACTATTCCCTCCGTAACTGTCAGGACAAGTTCCTCGACACCCTGGGTCCCGTTACGAAACTTTATGAGATGCTGGAGGCAGCTCAGTCGGGTGAGGCATCATTAGACTTTGAGGTGGCATTTGGCTGGCTCCAACGCCTGGTCTGCATGATCGGCAACGCCAATACCGCCATGTCCACGGAGCGCAGGAAGGCTATCCTGCTGAAAATTGAGCCTAAACTGGCTAGCATGGCCTCCTCTGAACCAGGGGCCGCAGCTAAGGGTCTGCTATTTGGCGACTCCTTCGTCAAGGATCTGGGCTCCTATGTAAAAACCTTCACAGCCCTTGACAAAGCCCAGTCATCTATAAAGAGGGTCTTCCACCAAAAGGTTTTCGGTGGGGCCGGGAGAGGTAGGAGCCGTCTACCCGGCCGCAACCCCCGAGGTTTCTCCAGACCGGGCAGAGGCTCCTTCAACACACAGAGGCAGAACCAGGAGCGTTCCTATACACCATTCTTCCCCTCTCGAGGAAGGGCTTAGAATGCCCGCGGCGGCAGAGGTACAACCCCAGGAAAACGCCCTTATGGTGAGTACGATTTTTCCCCATTTTTCCCATATAAATGTGGGGGGCAGGTTGGCTTTGTTCACTCAGACTTGGGCCACTATCACATCCGACAGCTGGGTGTTACAGACTGTAGAGGGTTACCACCTAGAACTGACGGGTCTTCCCTTTCAGGACTCCCCTCCCAGGGTACCACACATGCCACAGTCACACCGCGACCTCATCTCCGCAGAGATAGAGGTCCTTCACAACAAAAATGCCATAGAGGAAATCCCTCTAGATACCCCAGGTTTTGTAAGCAACCTGTTTTTGGTACCAAAGAAAGGCGGGGGTGTCCGCCCGGTTATCAACCTAAGACCCCTCAATGCCTTTATCCGATACCATCATTTCAAAATGGAGGGCTTACACTGCCTCCGAGACCTCCTTCTCCCAGGAGACTGGATGGTGAAACTCGATCTGCAAGATGCGTATCTTACGATCCCGATAACTCCTACACACAGGAACCTATTACAGTTCCAATGGGACACAAGGAAGTGGCGCTTCCGCTGCCTTCCCTTTGGTCTATCCTCCGCCCCCTGGTGCTTTACGAAAGACAACTAGCCCGAGTAATCGGATTACTAGCGGCCTCCATACAGGCGATCTTCCCGGGACCACTCCACTATCGGGCGTTACAGCGCCTGAAAGCTTCTTGCCTACGGAACGGGCAGTCGTACGAGTCCAACATCACTCTAGACGAGGAATCCAAGGAGGAATTGGACTGGTGGTTGACCCACATGGAAGCATGGAACGGACGAGCGATCTTCGGTTCCACTCCGGATATAATAATAGAGTCGGATGCGAGCTTACATGGCTGGGGCGCGCGCTGCGGCTCCATCTCCACAGGAGGCAGATGGTCAGTAGACGAATCCTTCCTCCACATAAACTCACTGGAACTACTGGCAGCCTCATTTGCCATACGCAGCCTCACTCCCAGGAGCGTCTCTTGCTCAATCCTCCTCAAGTTGGACAATATCTCGGCGGTCAGGTACATAAACCATCTGGGAGGTACCAAATCACGCATCCTGGCGGTTTTAGCTCGAGACTTCTGGCATTACTGCTTACAAAACAATGTGTCGGTGACCGCGGAGCACATACCAGGCCTAGACAATTACGCCGCGGACTGGAACTCCAGATACCTGAGGGATCTGGGGGATTGGAGACTTCAACCGAAGGTCTTTTCCAAGATCGCACGGCTATGGGGTCCATTGAGTGTGGATCTCTTTGCATCCAGACTGAACACACAACTTCCTCAATTTTTCAGCTGGCGACCGGATCCGGAAGCCTTGGCAACAGATGCTTTTCTTCAAGACTGGACCGGGGGACGAGCATACGCCTTTCCCCCGTTCAACCTGATTGCTCGGACTCTGGCGTACATCCGACGGTTCAAAGCAACAGTAGTTTTGATAACACCATGCTGGAGATCTCAACCCTGGTTCCCTCACCTTCTGGAAATGGCAATCGATTTCCCACATCTACTGCCGGATCACACGTCCCTGTTAACCAATCCGGATGGGGAGAACCACGACCTGATAGAACGGGGAGTACTCCGTCTCATGGCATGGCTCCTTTCAGGGGAACGCATGGGCACCAGGAACTCGGCGCACATATGCTGCGGCATGGAGAGTTTGGTCCGATTGGTGCCTGGAGAAATCAGTGGATCCCATATCAGCTCCTGTGAAGACAGTACTAGACTTTCTCACTCATTTATTCGAATCGGGCAAGGCGTTCCGTACAGTCAACATCTACAGATCGGCTATCTCGGCTGGTCACGATAATGTAGACGGAAGTCCTCTCGGACAGAACCCCCTGATCTGTCGCCTGCTCAAAGGCATACGTTTTGCACGGCCTCCAAAATCCAGATACGGGTCCTTTTGGGATGTCAACATTGTGTTCAAATTCTTAGAAGAGTGGCCCGACAACTCGGCACTATCACTTAAACATTTGTCTGCTAAATTGCTCATGATTTTATGCTTACTATCCTGTAAACGAGTATCAGATGTACGAGCCTTAGACTGGCAAGCCCGCACATTCACCCCGGAGGGGGTGTCATTTGATATTTCACGAAGAACTAAATCAGCGACTAAGCATGTTTTCTATCCACGCCTCCCGAACCAACAGAAGCTGTGCCCAGTACTGTGCTTGAAAGAATACGAATCCCGTACTTCTTCCCTCCGACCACCAAACGAAGGCCCGTTGTTTATTTCTCTGAAGAGACCGCACCTCCCGGTATCTACACCTACGCTTGCCCGTTGGGCCAAGTGGTTATTAGCTTCAGCAGGGATAGACGTAACAGTTTTCTCGGCCCTCTCGGTGAGAGGCGCTATGGCTTCTAAAGCATCGACGATAGGATGTCGATTAGAGGATATCCTGAAGGCCGCAGACTGGTCTACGGAATCCACATTCCGGAATTTCTACTTTAAACCAATCCAACATTTTTCGGAAAGAGTTATTGCTCAGCTTTGAAAGAGCATAATAGGAGCCTCCGTGTCTTTAATAAAATTCCTAGATTTTACTATTAACATGACGTAAAGTCATGATTTTATTAAAGACACGGAGGCGAGTATTATTCCCTTCCCGCCCTCCCTGGGTGGAGGGATTGGATTTGCAAGGATATCGACCTCAAGCGGATGTAACCGTAAGTTCAACTGCCTTTTACAGGTTTTTCCTACATCCTTCAGGTAAGTGGCTCTACGTGCTACTGTGGACATAATCTGATAGATATCTTATGTTTGACGTCATGACGATAATGCTGTACACATTAATTATAACTGTTGTGGGGGTATATGATACAACCAGTCATCAACCGAATATTACCATATTTTCTCCTTTCATTTTAGCCTGAATTATACTGTCATGGTGTTGAAGTACCGTTACTAAGTTCTACAGTCCATCATCAAAGAATGGAATTTTGACTACCGCCCACTGTTCCTGTTCGGGCCAAGTTTATCGTTCAGTTATGGATCTGGTCTTCGGATCGCAGAAGAAAGAGGAAGAAACAGGAAGTGCTACACCTTATATACTAAGGGGGTGGATACCCATGATAGCACTGTCAATATGCTTATGTTATTTGTTCTTTTTTATCTCTTTTGCATATATCTCTCTTCGCTGCTGAGGGAGAATTAAAGAAAGAGAAGCATAATACTCGCCTCCGTGTCTTTAATAAAATCATGACTTTACGTCATGTTAATAGTAAAATCTAGGAATTGATATTCAACTCATAGGGGCGTAGTCAGGTTTACCAGGCCATCAGGTTAAGCACGGTAATGGGTGGGTGAGACAGGCCAAAATGAGGGATAAGAGTGAGTGACTACTAATGTGGACATTTACATTTGAGTCTGGAGGGGAGGGAGAGTAGATGGAGTGAATCAGTGGCAATGCTGCAGGTGCTACCAGGGAATAAACCCACCTACCCCCTAATGTCTTCGGACAATAAGAAGGGAACCATCACAGCTCAATTAAACTATGTTGGGGATCTGCTGCACACTAGAAAACGGGTTTAAACCACTGGTATTTGTTGTCTCATCAGAGGATCAGCCTCAACATTTCTAGGTTTTTATAAGAAGAAGGGAGATGACCTGCACCACAGTTCGAACGTATCTCCTAATGTGACACATAATCAAACTTTTGTCAGAAAAAGCTCAATATTTACCTACCAGTTTGATTTAACCTGATTGTTTGAATAGAATTGCTCTGACACCTGATTATGATTTTTGTTCTGGAAAGTTCTCTATTTCTCAATGTATTTGACTAAAACGGATTGCATGAATATTATACTGAATAGAAAACACGGATATTTGTACAACTTTTTTTATGACCTGGCAATGTATGTTTTATCTGGAAAACTTTAAGAAAATATGATATACAAAAAAACAAACCAGAAACACTATGAATCATGAAATCTGTAAGTCTTTTATCTGTCTCCTCTTACTAATATAATGGACAAAAGGTTGGGAGAGAAATAAGTACACATTTCAGACTCTTTGATTAATTTGAGTTATACTCCTGGACAGATGCTATTTGCAATTGCCACTACTATAGTGAATTGCTGGGAGAGGGCCTTAGGGGAAAGTGAGATTCTGTCTCCCCTGCTCCTCTCCCGGCATATCATTAGCAAGAAAGGGGATGAATTAAGCACGGCTACCACAAATACTAGTCTTTGAGTGCAACTCCGACCAATTTCAGTATGAGACCAGGACATGTCTCAATGCCACCTTAAGATTAAATTAACAATGACCATAGCCCTAAACCTAACCTACAATTTTTTATATACCATAGGAGGGGAAAAAATGTCTTCTGGGGGTTCTGGGAACATTATAATATACCACAAGACCTAGGTTAAATACACAAACAGAAAAATAAACAAAAATAGGATATATATATTGTACAGCGCTGCAGAATTTGTTGACATAGAAACATAGGATGTGACGGCAGATAAGAACCGTTTGGCCGTTTGGCCCATCTAGTCTGCCCAATTTTCTAAATACTTTCATTGGTCCCTGGCCTTATCTTATAGTTAGGATAACCTTATGCCTATCCCACGCATGCCTAAACTCCTTCACTGTGTTAACCTCTACCACCTCAGCTGGAAGGCTATGCCATGCATCCACTACCCTCTCAGTAAAGTAATAGTTCCTGATATCATTTTTTAATCTTTGCCCCTCTAATTTAAGACTATGTCCTTTTGTTGTGGTAGTTTTTCTTCTTTTAAATATAGTCTCCTCCTTTACTGTGTTGATTCCCTTTATGTATTTAAATGTTTCTATCATATCCAGGGCCATCTTTAATATTGATTGGACCCCGGGCCCTGCCGCTGCCACCTCCCCCCTCATTCCCTGGCATGCAATCAAGCCCTCCACACCAACACAGTGACAGACTAAAGTAGAAATAGTCCTGGTGCAAGAATTTGTTTGGGCTCCCCTATCGCAAGGGTGGCCAGAAGGTAGATTCAACAATGCTTTGACAGCTGGGGCTCTACCATTTTCCCATGCTTGCAGGGTTGTATTTAGCACTGAGCCGTATTGGTGTGTTTGAATGTAAGCATGTTTTTATATGGAGTATGTTTGTGTGAATGTAGGCGTGTGTTTGTATGTGGTGTTTGAATGCAAGCATGCATTTATGTGTAGTGTTGTTTTTTAAATGTAGGGGTGTGCTTATATATTATTGGTATTTAACACCAAGATGTGTGTGTTTGTATGTAGTGTTGATGTTTCAATGCAGGAGTGTGTTTGTATGTAGTGTTGAAGTTTGAATTCAGTGGTGTATTTGTATGTAGTGTTTGTGTATCAATGCTTAGATGTATGCACATATGCACATACACTGCCACACACACACTGTGATACTCATACACACTGACACACTGAAACACACGCAGATACACAGATATACACACTGACACACTTGTAGATACAGACAAACAGATACACAACCTGACACACATGCAGATGCTCAGACACACAGACATACACACTGACAACATACAGATACACACATAAAGATGCACACACACATACAGATACACAGACACATATACTGTCAGACACACGAACACAGACACATACACTGACAAACATACTGATACAAACATACACTGACTATGCCAGGGACGTTTTAGCCGCAACGCAAACAAGGCATTTGCCTTGGGCGGCATTTTCCAGGGGGCGGCAAAAAAGCTGCCCCCAAATGCCCAGGGCAAATGACTTGTTAGCCTTGCATCTAACAGTCCAGCCAGGCGGGCGGCTATGTGAAAATCCGTGTGGGCGGCGCTGGCGAGGGAGCACTTCCCCCTGAGCTCTCTGCTCAGCTCCCTCACGCGCCGCCCGCAGAGTGATTCTGGGAGCCGGAATATGATGTCATATTACGGCTCCCAGAATCACTCTGCAGGCGGCGCGCTATAGAGCTGAGCAGAGCGCTCAGGGGAAAGTGCTCCCTCGCCAGCGCCGCCCGACCGACCGCCAGCAGCCACTGGACCACCAGGGAGAGGAAGAACTTTAATTAAAAAAAAAAAAAAAACACTAGTGTGTGTGTTAGTGAGTGAGTGTGTGTGTGTGTGTGTGTTAGTGAGTGTGAGTGTGAGTGTGTTAGTGAGTGAGTGTGTGTGTGTGTGTGTTAGTGAGTGTGTGTGTTAGTGAGTGAGTGTGTGTGTGTTAGTGAGTGTGTTAGTGAGTGAGTGTGTGTGTGTGTGCGTGTGTGTGTTAGTGAGTGTGTGTGTGTGTGTTAGTGAGTGTGTGTGTTAGTGAGTGTGTGTGTGTGTTAGTGAGTGTGTGTGTTAGTGAGTGAGTGTGTGTGTTAGTGAGTGTGTGTGTCTGTTAGTGAGTGTGTGTGTCTGTTAGTGAGTGTGTGTCTGTGTGTGTTAGTGAGTGAGTGTGTGTGTGTGTTAGTGAGTGTGTGTGTGTTAGTGAGTGAGTGTCTGTTAGTGAGTGTGTGTATGTCAGGGAGTGTGTCTATTAGGAAGTGTGTTACTATGTGCGTGTCTGTTAGTGAATGTGTGTGTGTCTGCTAGTGACTGCATGTGTCTGTTAGTGAGTGTGTGTGTATTTAGAAGGCGGGGCAGGGAGGAAGGGTGGGGTGGTGCGGAGGGGGGGGGGTGCAAGTTTTGTCCTGCCTAGGGCAGCACAAAACCAGGATACACCACTGGACTATGCGTATGTGTATGTGTATCTGACACACATGCAGATACACAGATACACACACTGACAACACACAGATACACTGACACATATGCTATCAGACATACTGACACACAGACACATGCATCGGCACACATACTGACATACACAAATACATACACTGACAGACATACTGACACATATACATTACATACACTGAAAGACATACTGACACACACACACACACACACACACAGACACAAACACTGATAGACATACTGACACACAAACAGACATACTGGCCCTCACACACATTCACATATAGTGACATAAATACTAACACACAGACAGACATACTGACAAACAGATATACATGTAAATTTACACTTTTAAACCCGACCTTTCAGTTTCATACTTGGGGTCCAGTGTGGTGCTGGAGGCTGATGGGAGGGAGGAGTCCCCTTCCTCACTGCCTCCTTCTCCTCCTCCCTCCCGCACGACTCATCTATATGGGAGGAAGTGACTCGCGGCTGTCACTTCCTCCCAGGCGGCTGCTGGTCGCGCTGTTTGTAGTGCGTGACCAGGCCCCTGATAAAAACAAGTCCACCGGGTGGCCCTAAGTGCATGGGCTACCCGGTGGCCCTACTTAGTGTGTGGGTCCCCGGCTGGCGGCAATGGGGGGGGGGGGGGATTCTTGAGGGCCGCAGGGTCCATGGGGCAGCTGCTTTGGGCCACCTGTAGTCACTGGGGCCGGGGCAGCGGCCCTGTTTGCCCCGCATTAAAGACGGCCCTGATCATATCCCCCGTCTCGTCTTTCCTCCAAGCTATACACATTAAGATTGACTCTTTATAAATAATAATAATGAAAATAATACATACAAATATACAAAAACTAAAATAATTCAGCACTCATGAGACATAAAATTGAACTTTTATTCATCAGGTCTAAAAATAAATATCAACATTTCATTTTTGTGATCATAAACCAAGTAGTGTTGTTCCCTTTTTAATTATGATTAGCTAAGGTTGTGTTTGCAATACACATATACTATAAACAGTATTGCATTACATACATGACATCTATACACAATATATATGTATATTTACACAAAATAAAATGTTATATTCACAACGCAATTTTAAAAATACACGCATAGTGCTAAAATGCTCTTAATGGTGCACAACATATTGCAGTGTCTCATTGATAAACAAACGTTTCCTTTGCATACATCATGCCCTGTGTCACATGGCTACATCACCATCTTCATTGCAGAGCACATTTTAAAAAGTCACTCTCTAACCACCAACGCTGTAGCTGATTTTGAACAGGGCATGACATATCATTGGGTTATGTGGTAGAACTCAGGGATTTAACTGGCTACTATTTTTTATTTTATTATTATTTTTTATTTATTTTATATTTTTGTTGTGCAGGTAGTGCCTGTCTTGCCACAACAGCATTCACAGGCTCAATCAACATTGTTAAACAGAGATTGTGACATGTTTTGCTTGCACAGTTTTGGAACTGGCTTCTATTTAACAGCACCTGTTCAGTACATATACTCCCAATTAAAACAAAAGTATGCATTTTTTCATTGGGTATATCTAAAACAACTTGCAAAACCTGCAGATCTCTTGTCTGAAAACCTGAAACCATGCCCATACTTTCTGTGGCTGTCCAATCACAGACTTCCGAATGCAGCTCAATGAGATGTGTTTGCAAGGCAGACAAGTGCTCTGAGCAATGACTGCATCTTGAGTCTAGCTCCACTGAGCTAACCAAACCAGGAAGTAACAGGACTGGTTGCCTGCTTGACTTCCATGGGGGTGTAACAATGTTAATTTATAAAAGAGCTAAAATATATTTAAATACACACCTTTTTTTAAATGAAAAAAAAAAGACAATACAGCAAGCTAAGGTGCTTTATGGATCTGGAGTATCCCTCTTTGCTGCCTATAAAATCATATACAGTATACAACAAACTATTCAAAATGTGCCTTTTCTCACAATTTAACAGTTTTTAAATACAAAGGAGTACGCTAGAGTATAACAGAACAATAACAAAACAAGTAATAATAAAATTAGAATTGGGTCAGTTCTAACTAATAATAAAAATAGAACTGAACGAAAATAAAACAAAGTAGAAAACAAAAAACTATATTCAGAAGTAACTGTAAAAGAAAAATGCTAAGGATACAGTGTGTTACTACCACGCACATGGTTTTATCCAGAAAAGTTACCTCTAGATGGCTGCACAGACCCGAGCTTGCTTCTTTCTTTGAATGTCCTGAGGTCAGTTACACTCCTGGAAGTTTTAAAACACAGGTCTGGTAGTTCACACTCTGATCGCAAGGTGTTAGTCTCATACACGGTGCTCTGGACTCTGTGCAAGTGACTTGTGACTTCCTAATTGTGCATGCTCCAGGATCAGTCTGTGCCACAGGCTCTGTGAAGTTTCCCAGGGTCTCCTGCTGTGTTCCCTTCTCAGCATATGAAGACAAGTATTAGGTGTCCCAGAGGGTCAAAGGCTATGGAGTGGGGGAATTTTTTGATCCCAGCTGACATGACAGTTGTGAGGGCAGAAGGGTCAGAGAAGGAGCTTGTGTGCTTGCTATAGCCGAGGTTCCCCTTTGCCTGTTTAAGCATATTCCAGGAAGACTTTCGCTGACACTTGTAAAACTATCCCTGAAACATGGGTTAGCAAACAGCAGTCACGGGAGGGAGAGAGGACCAGACACGCGGGACTTTTAAACCATGAATCGTCTTCTATGTACCCAATTTACTGCTGAAATGCTTTGATGTTGTTTAACGGTCACATTTTCTCATAATACCTGCCATTTCTTAATGTCTACTGGTAGGATGGATTAAGAAACTGTCACTTGCAGAGAAAGGTTTGGACACACTATATGGTGCTTTCTGGAAAGATCTGTGCGTTATCATACAATATATATATATATATATATATATATATATATATATATACACACACAGGTGATCAGGGCCGCCATCAGAAATTGCGGGGCCCCTAACACAGCTCAAGGTCTGGGCCCCCAGGTGCCCGCCTCCAAGCTCGCTTTCAAATCCCGCCCACAGGAATACACACACACAGACACACACACAGAAAGATACAGACATACACACATAGACACATACACACACACACACACTGACATACAGACACACACACTGACGTACATACATACTCACATACTGACACACACACATACATACAAACATACAGACATGCAAACTGACATACAGACATACAAACAGACATACATACACATAAATACATACTGACATACATACATAATGGCATACATACACATACATACTGATATACATACATACAGACATACACACACAGATAGATATATATACATACACAGATACATACATGCATACTGACATACACACACACAGACATATATACATACTGACATACAGATAGACACATACACACAGACATACATGCATACTGACATACGTACACACATACATACTGACACACACAGACATACATACTGACACACAGACATACATACACACAGACATACATACTGACAAACAAACATACATACAGACATATATACATACTGACACACACACACACACACACACACACAGACATACTGACAAACAGACATACATGCATACTGACATACATACTTGCAGACACATACACAGACATACATACTGACAAACAAACATTCATACAGACATATATACATACTGACATACACACACATACATACTGACATACACACAGACATACATACACACAGACACACACTGACATACAGACACACACACTGACGTACATACATACTCACATACTGACACACACACATACATACAAACATACAGACATACAAACCAACATACAGACATACAAACAGACATACAGACATACAAACAGACATACATACACATAAATACATACTGACATACATACATAATGGCATACATACACATACATACTGATATACATACATACAGACATACACACACAGATAGATATATACATACACAGATACATACATGCATACTGACATACACACACACAGACATATATACATACTGACATACAGATAGACACATACACACAGACATACATGCATACTGACATACGTACACACATGCATACTGACACACACACACACACACACACACACAGACATACATACTGACACACAGACATACATACACACAGACATACATACTGACAAACAAACATACATACAGACATATATACATACTGACACACACACACACACAGACATACTGACAAACAGACATACATGCATACTGACATACATACTTGCAGACACATACACAGACATACATACTGACAAACAAACATTCATACAGACATATATACATACTGACATACACACACATACATACTGACATACACACAGACATACATACACACAGACATACTGACACACTCACAGACATATATACATACTGACATACACACACACAGACATACATACTTGCAGACACACACAGAGACATACTGACAAACTCACAGACATACACACACACATACATACTTGCAGACACACACACATACAGACATATATACATACTGACATACACACAGACATACATGCATACTGACATACACACACAGACATACATACTTGCAGACACATATACAGACATACAGACATATATACATACTGACATACACACAGACATACATGCACACTGACACACACACAGACATACATGCATACTGACACACACACACACACACACAGACATACTGACACACAGACATATATACATACTGACATACACACACACAGACATACAAACATACTTGCAGATACATACATATACACACACACACTTCATTTAACAGCCACCCTCCTCTTACCTTTAAGTTGCAGGAGGGTGGCTGGAGATGATGGGAGCGGATGCCTCTGGTGTCCTCTCCTGTCCTCTGCTCTCCCTCCGCGCGGAGTAAGCTGGGAGGAAGTGACTGGCCGTCACTTGCGGTGTAGCCGCAATTTTTTTTTAAAGGGGCCCGGTCGCGCAATTACCCGGCCGCAGCACTGACCGGGCCCCTGAAGATATTGGGCCCATCGGGAGGCCCTAAATGCTTGGGCCACCTGATGGGCCCCGGTGCAGATGCACCTGTGGCAGTTTCGCCAATCCACGTGGGGCCCGGTCGGCAGGGCCCCCCAGGGCCGCCGGGCCCGTGACAACCATTATGCTTGTCACCTCCTGATGGCAGCCCTGCAGGTGATACTCGAAAAATTTGAATATCATGCAAAAGTTAATTTATTTCAGTAATGCAACGTAAAAGGAGAAACTAATATATGAGATAGACACATACTGAAACATTTGTACTTTGTGTTGACGTAAAGCCAGGGCCGGCGCGTCCATAAGGCGGCACAGGCGGCCGCCTTAGGGCGCACCGGCTCTGGGGGCGCAAAATTCAAGTGACCGGCAGGAGGGAAGTGCTCCCTCCTGCCTGGTCACCTCCTGGATCCCCGGAGAGGCGCGGCGTGCGGCTGAAGTGGATTAGGAGGCGGCGAGGGAGCTCTCTGATCTCTCTGACCGACTCCCTCGTGCGCCTTTTGCTGATGCCGCGGGAGCCGGAATATGACGTCATATTCCGGCTCCCGCGGCATCAGAAAACAGCCTGCGAGGGAGCCGGTCAGAGAGATCAGAGCTCCCTCGCCGCCTCCTAATCAACTTCAGCCGCATGCCTCCCAGCAGCCTCACTGGACCACCAATGAGAGACCCACGCCAGCTCTCCAGGTAGGGAGGCTGGGTGGGAAATTTAAATTTAATTTATTATTAATTCTTTATTAATTACTGTGTGTGTGTATGTGTGTGTGCATGTGAGTGTGAGTGTCTATGTCAGTGTGTATGTGTGTCTGTGAGTTTGTGTGTTTGTGTGTGTCTGTCAGTGTGTGTGTCAGTATGTGTGTCTGTCAGTTTGTGTGTGAGTGAGTGTGTCTGTCAGTGTGTGTGCGCATGTGAGTATGTGTGTCTGTTAGTGTGTGTGTAAGTGTGTCTATGAGTTTGTGTGTGAGTGAGTGTGTCTGTCAGTGTGTGTGAGTGTGTATGTCAGTGTGTGTGTGCGCATGTGAGTATGTGTGTCTGTCAGTGTGTGTGTGTTCCAGTATGTGTGTCTGTGAGTTTGTGTGTGTGTGTGTGTGTCTGTCAGTGTGTGTGTGTGTGTACGCATGTGAGTATGTGTGTCTGTTAGTGTGTGTGTAAGTGTGTCTAGGAGTTTGTGTGTGAGTGAGTGTGTCTGTCAGTGTGTGTGAGTGTGTATGTCAGTGTGTGTGTGCACATGTGAGTATGTGTGTCTGTCAGTGTGTGTGTTCCAGTATGTGTGTCTGTGAGTTTGTGTGTGTGTATGTGTGTCTGTCAGTGTGTGTGTGCGCGCATGTGAGTATGTGTGTCTGTCAGTGTGTGTGTAAGTGTGTCTATGAGTTTGTGTGTGAGTGAGTGTGTCTGTCAGTCTGTGTGAGTGTGTATGTCAGTGTGTGCGTGCGCATGTGAGTATGTGTGTCTGTCAGTGTGTGTGTGTTCCAGTATGTGTGTCTGTGAGTTTGTGTCTGTCAGTGTGTGTGTGTGTGTCAGTGTGTGTGTGCATGTGAGTATGTGTGTATAAGTGTGTCTATGAGTTTGTGTGTGAGTGAGTGTGTCTGTCAGTGTGTGTGAGTGTGTATGTCAGTGTGTGCGTGCGCATGTGAGTATGTGTGTCTGTCAGTGTGTGTGTGTTCCAGTATGTGTGTCTGTGAGTTTGTGTGTGTGTGTGTGTGTGTCTGTCAGTGTGTGTGTGTGTCAGTGTGTGTGTGCGCGCATGTGAGTATGTGTGTGTAAGTGTGTCTATGAGTTTGTGTGTGAGTGAGTGTGTCTGTCAGTGTGTGTGAGTGTGTATGTCAGTGTGTGTGTGCGCATGTGAGTATGTGTGTCTGTCAGTGTGTGTGTGTTCGAGTATGTGTGTCTGTGAGTTTGTGTGTGTGTGTGTGTGTCTGTCAATGAATGAGTGTGTCAGATAAGTGAGTCTAAGGAGATTAAGGAGTCTAAGTGAGGCTGTCAGAGACGTCTGTGTGTTTGTCATTGAGTGTGTGTGACTGTCAGTGTTTATACACCCCTGACTGTAGCGTGGCCAAGCGGAGTGTACCGTGGTACAGGAACTTCTGTTTCCTGTACCTGGCAGGACTGACATGAAAAGCTCACTGTACCGGGATTCGCTCCGCTCAGCCACGCTACAAGAAAGGTAGGAGGCACACCAGGAAGGGGAGGGGACCACTATGGGGGTGGGTGAGGAGGGGAGAAATACCCTGAGGTACAGGAAAAGGAGGGAGGGGGGAAAGGAACACTAAGCGACAGGGAACAGAGGGGGGAGGGGAGAGGAACACTAAGGGACAGGGAAAGGAGGAGAGAGGGGAGAGGAACAGTAATGGTCAGAGAAGGGAGGGGACCATTAAGGGACGGGGAGAGGGGCTGGATGTGAGAGAAACACACAGCGGGGCTTGAGAAGGAAAAAGACACACACAAAGGAGCTGGGAAGAGTAAAAGACACAAAAGGGCTGGGAGAAAAGGAGTCACACAAAGGGTCTGGGAGGAGTAAGACACACAAAATGTGGGAGGATGTAAGTCATACAAAGAGGAGACATAGGAGACACACAAAGGCAAAAATAGGAGATAAAATACAATGGAGTCAGATATTTAAAGACGGGATAAGAAACACAAAAGGGAGGTTAAGAGGCACACAGGTGCAGATGTTTTGGGGGGGCGGAAAAATGCATCTTCGTCTATGTACCCAAAATTCTTTGCACCGGCCCTGCGTAAAGCAGAACATTTTTCAATACGAAGTCCTCTGAGTGCTTTTTTTTTTTCAAACGTGCGTATATACATATACACATACATATATACAAGCAGGCCATACGTGCAGTGTAACATTCAGGTAGACTGCAGACATACTAACTATCAGAACATTATGAGCCTTTTCCAAAATTCTGTGCATTCATGACTGACCTTTTTTGCACTTTTGCTATGCATTTGTTTCACCGTAATTGAATATATAATATATTTGGATACTCTATATGTATACATAACACAACATAATATGAATCCCTTAATGTTAGGACGTTCCATGCTGTCCTAACAATAGTAGGCTTTAACACCATTAGGATGGTATGAAACATCCTAATGTTTTGGTGTGCGTAGGATTAAATCCCTATTCACACCAGGGAGACTTAGGTATCAGTCGATACCTGGGGCTCTCTTTTATCAGGCGTGATCGAATTTTGTGGGCCCAGGCTGACAGATTGAGCTGCATGCAGCGCTCAAAGTGAGTGCTGCATACAGTGCTTTAAATCAATTTAAATCCCCACGGCTTAGCATTCTGCCGAGAGAAGGAAACCCCCAGGGTCTGAAAACCATGACTCTGTCTCCATGCCAGTGGTGTAGTAACAGAGGGGCGGGTGGTCCACCCCAGGTGCCACTCATTAGCGGTGTGCCATTCAGGGGTGGACTGAGTGGCACTGTGGCCTGGGGAACGCGATCTCTGTGTGACCAACACGAGGAGAGCCCACTGAACAGTGCTCCCCTCCATCAGGTCATTGCATGTAGCGTGGCCAAGCAGGCGGACCGCGATAGAGGAGCTTCTGTATCCTCTACATGCTCCCTTGACAAAGGCTTTTCAGCTGAAACGTTGTTTTTTATTTTTTGATTGACTCTGTCCCTGCTTCTCACTGATCTTGGTATGGTTTTTTGCATTTTTTATATGTTTGGGTTTTGTTTATACTTTATACTATATTGGTCTGTTTGTATGATATTTCTGTCATTTATATACCACGCATTGCGTGTTCATATGTGTTTGTATACATATGTTGTTTTGGTAAATGCTTTTTATAGCATGACTTTGTATTTCTGTGGATACTATTTAAAGAGACAGACCCAGAGTATATACCCATGTAAATAAAGTTTGTTCATTTCATATATATAAAGATTTTTGGTGTGCTCCTTACTCTATTCGCATTGTTATATTTTTTGGGTTCTTTAGGGGATAGAGCCCTATGTGGGTGAGCACCCTACATATATTACATTAGCCTTTTCCTGGGGCTAATTCAACGTTTAGTCGAGTGTGCCCACCTTGTCTCATTTTTTATCCTCTACCTGCTTTGACAGGAAGTGCTCACTGACAGCAAAAAAATGCTTCCTGTCAGACCGGGTACAGGAAACAGAGGCTCCTCCGCAGACCGTCAGCTCACCCATGCTACATGGATGAAAGTCAAATAGAGCAGGTACAGGGTGGGTGTGGCAAAAAAAAGGGGCACAAGTTGCGAAGGGATAAAGAAGGGCAGAGGAGGGGAGGGGGAACAAAAGAAGGGCACAGGAGGATGGGGGACAAAAGAAGGTCACACAAAGGTAGGGGGACAAAAGAAGGGTACAGGATGGGAGGGGAAAAAAGAAGGGCACAGGGCTGGGGGGGGGCAAGGAGGGAAGCAAAGAGGGGCAGGGAGAACAAAGATGCAAACAGAAGGGTTCAGGAGGATGAGACGCAGAACGGAAGTGGAAAAAGCGACACACTAAGGGGTTGGGATAAACAGATGCACAAAGGGGCTTTGAGAAGAAAGAGACCTGCCAGCCACACTAGTCTACCAGCCACAGCTGTGCAGGACGTCTGTGCAAATGTTGAGGACGTCTATACATCAAGTCAGTATTCTGTCAGTGCAGATCTCGGTAATTACCGATTAGAGGTCCTGCGCGCGTTTCGAAAGTGCTCAGCCAACCATCGATGAGTTGCTGAATACTGACCTAATGTATAGACGTCCTGCACATTTTTAGGGATCTAGCAGTCCTAAGATCGACTATTTACTTTTACTTATTACTAATTTTGAGTGGTGGGCATAAGACAGAATAGACAGGTTTTTTATTAAGGGGTGCCCTCGAAGGCATATGAGATAAGAATCTTTTCCCTAAGAACTATAGACCAGCTAAAAGATAAGCATTAGCTTACTGATTTAAGTACCTTGTGTTGCTTATTTCAATGTGAACTATACAATAGAAGCTCAATAATACAGCAGGTCTGTTCTATAGAATAAAACCCGTTTTACGGATACATTTTTTTCTGATCTGTCTTCACTATTCTATGTAAGAGATTCAGGTCTATTTAGAACCAACCTGACATATACTTTATAAATCAAAGACTGCTATTTTGTAACGTTTGGGTGCACTTCAAGTTTCCTTTATTTGGTTCAGAAGTTCGACAATTTCCTATAGAGGTTAAAAAATTAGAACAAAATTAAAAACACAAACACTTTTGTTTTTTTATAGAATGGCTTATAATATAAATTAAATACATACTATTTAATGCTGATTGCTAAAATGCCTTATATGTCCTGGATTTATTTCGTTTTTAATTTATATAGAACAACTATTGCAAGTGAATTACAATTTGAAAGCTAACCTTTTACAGAATATGACCTGATGAGACTATAACTTTAAGAGCAGTGATGTAATCCAAAACATCTACGCAAAAAGTACTCATTTATGGAAAATAGACAGTCCTATGGGTATACAACTAAGAGCATTTTGAGATTTTACACATAGATTTTTCCACATTTAAGCACCTCTTTGTGTATATCTGTGTCTTTATTCACATAAATCATACTTATCAAATTCGTGCCCCTTTGCATAAAGCTCTGTTTGCCTCTGTGAGTTCCCCTTTAACCACTCACTGACTTGTGGTCACTCTGTCTAATATAAATGAAACCTTAAGAGACCAGAAGACAGGAAGGAAAACCTCAACTCTGTCGCCGACTCAAAAGGTGAAAAGTGGTCACCTAGACTGGGTAAAGAGGGGATAACCCTCGGGAAAATGACACAAAATATAAAGAAGAGATCTCCTTAGGTTGTCTAACTAAGAGACAGCCATATGGAGAGGTACCCAGTCCAATTCCGTAAGTATAATAAGAAAAAATAATAAATAACTTTATTAGATAGAAATTGTATATCAAAGTACAAATCTAAGTAGATAGAGAAATGCCTACCATCAGAACATAGACAAGGTGGCTAAAAATTAGCTTACTATGACTATATATATAGACCTTCTAACTAGAAGGAAAAAATACTGAATAGTACTGGGGGTACTCCTGGAAAACCCACAGGGGTATATAACTCAGGACTCTATCTAACATAGAAAAAAGCACACAAAATTAAAACATAATAACTAATGGAAAACGATCTCAATAAAAGGAGCCAGAGAGACCAGTGGGGAGACCAAGCACAATACAAAGGGTGGCTAAAGTAATAGCCTACCATAGAAAGTGCTCACTTTCAAGACTCAAAAGGGAATGAGTACACTGGTGCTGGGGCTAAAACCGCAATGAGAGGGGAGGGAGTATGAAAGGAGAGAGGTAATATCAAAGTGATAAATGACTAATATAATACAATCATGAAACATATATACCTCTCCCCCCACTTGCCAAATCCCACACAACCATCTCTGTGCTTAAGCCCTATGCTCCTCAGATGACACCTTCGAGGAGCATAGGGCTTAAGCACAGAGATGGTTGTGTGGGATTTGGCAAGTGGGGGGAGAGGTATATATGTTTCATGATTGTATTATATTAGTCATTTATCACTTTGATATTACCTCTCTCCTTTCATACTCCCTCCCCTCTCATTGCGGTTTTAGCCCCAGCACCAGTGTACTCATTCCCTTTTGAGTCTTGAAAGTGAGCACTTTCTATGGTAGGCTATTACTTTAGCCACCCTTTGTATTGTGCTTGGTCTCCCCACTGGTCTCTCTGGCTCCTTTTATTGAGATCGTTTTCCATTAGTTATTATGTTTTAATTTTGTGTGCTTTTTTCTATGTTAGATAGAGTCCTGAGTTATATACCCCTGTGGGTTTTCCAGGAGTACCCCCAGTACTATTCAGTATTTTTTCCTTCTAGTTAGAAGGTCTATATATATAGTCATAGTAAGCTAATTTTTAGCCACCTTGTCTATGTTCTGATGGTAGGCATTTCTCTATCTACTTAGATTTGTACTTTGATATACAATTTCTATCTAATAAAGTTATTTATTATTTTTTCTTATTATACTTACGGAATTGGACTGGGTCACTCTGTCTAGTCCATCACCAAATCCTAGTTGTATACTGATATCAACTTGAGCTGCAAATGCTTAGTTGTTGATGTTGCAGGACATCAAACTTTAAGATTGATGGTCATGACATCTGTGCCACAAGTTCGTGACCACGGACAATAATAGATTAGTTGACTTTTATTACCCCCTGTTTCAAGGAATAGTGGAACGCACAAGCTCGGTTTAACTCACTTATAGATATGCATGCCTTTTATATTTTAGCACAATTAAAACTCCAAGGAACGGTCACTTCAAGAGAGGAGGCAATTGCCCTTTGGATTGACTTGTGGCTATGGCAGGGCTTGTCCTTTGTTTCTGCTTGTTTCTGCTCTTAGGAAGGTCAGAAATCAAAGACTAGAACCAATTTGTGTTTCTTTTTTATCAGGAATTTAGCTAGTTAAACTGCTTAAGAGCCAGAAGCAAAACTTTTTACACTCTCAGAGTTATTCAATAAACGATCAGTTTACCCGAATGGAAAACCAGAATCATAAATAGCGGGTTTAGAAAAATTCCCAGCAATAGTCACAACTTGGCTATTTTGCCTCGGTTTTGCCATTCAGACGTAATTTGTGAAAATTCAGGAGTTTAGTAAATAACCTTGTAACTTGTAACACCATGGACTCCGCTACGGGCAGCATGTCCAAGGCATTTGGGTTTAACAAAAGTTGAATGGAATTGATAGTCTAGACGACTGATTGATAGACATGTGAGGTGACACGACACATGAAAAAGGTGTTGATCTCCGGAATGAATGGCTGTACGGACAGGATCTTTGCACTGTAACCACTTCAGTAGTGAAGTTGTTTTGGTGCTTAGAGTGACGCTTTCACATAGCAATTAGTTATCTGGGTGCTTTTGCTCTCAGTACGTATAATGCCCTGATATCTTGCTCCTGGTTTCCTGGCATCGAACAGTGGCTTTTGTTAATTGGATTTATGAAAGTGCTTAGCCTGTCCTTAGCTCCCTATTTGTGTCCTAGATATCTTTTGATATATTCTTGGTATAATCATTGGAATTTGCTACCTCCAGACACCAGATATGCCCCAGTTTCTCCTGCCAATTTCTGATGAGATGTCGATCATTGCAAGAACTGCCTGGCTAACTGCCTGGACTGCCTCCTATACCCCTAGATCCAACCATGGCAGCTATCACATTAAGTATTTTGATACTTTGAAGTGCAGAATCCCTTCAGCAGTCACACAGGTGGGAGTTGGACCATGTCAGAGGTTCAGTGCCAGGGAGCCCTGGTGCAAAAACGTTTTGTTGTCTCACCGTAGAGCAGGGGGGGGCCCAACAGGTAGTTGTACAACTCTCATGATGTTGAGGATCTACTATTTGCTCATTCTTTCAGTATTCTGTGTGTGCAGTGCCTGAAACTATGTGTGCTTTCGTATGGAGTATGTATGTGAATGTTGTGATACATAATGCTGATGTTTGCATGTAGGGATGTATTTGTGTGTAGCATTGGTGTTTGAATACAGGGATATGTTTGTGCATTGTATTTGAATGCAGGCGTGTTTATAGTGTCAATGTTTGCATGCAGATGTGTGTTTTGTGTTTGAATGCAGGTGTGTATGTAGGTGTAGTGCTTGTATTCACACACAGGCCTTTTTATGTATTGTGTTTGTGTTTGCATGCATTGGTGTGTTTGTGTGTACTGTTAATGTTTGAAACTCCTACTGAACACTCGGCCAGCTTGTGTCTTGGTAATAAAAATGTGTATTAAAAAATAATATAGCACAGTATCCAGGACCCACTACACCAATTTTCATACTCGCAAATAAAGCCTGCTTATAAGAACAGCAAGTACTCCAAACGCAATATACATTCATTTAATAGGGGGAGGGAGGATCTGATCCATTTATTAATGTAATGCACATCATAACCATTCACTATTTCATACAGGAACCTGGAGAATGATTAATTTTTTTTTGAATTATTATTATTTCAAGGGCTTATTTCCTGTTGCTGGAACACAGACAACAAACTAGCAGTATTGTGTTAGTTGTTGGATTTTATTCTGCTTCTTGTAGGGTGTAGTCATACTGCAGAGAGAAAATAAACCAGTTGGTTATAAATCGAGGCACAACTCCTCTTATCAGTAGTTTTAAATACTGCAGGTTCTCCATTCTCCAGCATTTAGAATACTTTATTTATATCCTCAAGGCACACCTAACAGTCCAGGATTTAGAGATTACCCTGGTGTATCCAAGGTGTTTTTTTTCTTTTTCTAAACACCGTAGACACACCCTGGTAATCCCTAAATCCCAGACTGTTAGGTGTGCCTTGAGGAGAGGGTTGAGGAGCAAAGGTCTAGACTGTGAGCTCGTTTGAGCAAGGTTCTCCTTGACATGGGATCGTACCCCAATTTACAGGAAATGGCCAATCCCACAAACAGAGGTTCTAAATAGACATATTACCTTTTTTTCCTGATGGAGGAGATGGGCGGGCGGAACGTGACGTAGGTGCGTACGCGCGCGCCTTCACGGACCAGGAAGTGGGGCAACCCCTCCCCCCCCATATAGATAGCTACCCGCAGGCAGCAGAGAAAATGGGATGTATGGATAAGATGTAATGCATGGTATGTTTGTACGGCTGTAGATACAGCAGAATACTGGGAGATGTTTATTAGAAGCACGGCCCTACTGTTATTTATAATTATTATCCTATTGTAAAGTAACTTTTTGTACTGTGTTTCAAATTTATAGTTGAAAGCTGTATCTGTACTTGAATGAATTTTTTAAAAATGAAAATAAAGACATATATATATAAAATAAAATAAAAAATAGACATATTACCAACAGGGCTGGATTAACATAGGGGCTGATGGAGCTGCAGCTCCAGGCCCATGGAATAGGCCCATTTAAAGCTTTTCCTCCTGACTGGTATTGTTACAGGGGAATAACAGGAACAAACCGCAGAAGCCAAACATATGGAGATATGGACACAGGTCTTCAGGAAGTAAAAGGCCTTTATTTACATACCAATCGGGTCTCAGATGAAAAAAATATCTGAGAGAGCAATCCATTGTGCACAGGACTTTTGTTAACAGCATATCCCCTCCCATACAGTATAACCCCTCCTATATTTCTCAGCCCAATCAACACACAGGATATTCAGGATCTCCTTATATAGCAGACCACATGGCTTGTTGAAGACAAAGGAATTTTCTATCCACTTCCACACATCACACATGCTCAGTATACTGATGACTCATCCAACTGTTTGTAACCAGATACTAATTAGCATATGCTTTATGGAGATTTCGGCCTACTAAATTTTGACCATGCTGGAATCCCATCACAGTATTTTACTGGCACAGATGGTATTTAAGGCTGCCTGGCCGTGCCGGTATTGCAGTAATACCGCAATACAAATGCAGATATTTTTCTCAGTATAAACGGAGATTACTCTGCAATACCAGCGCCGGCTAGTAGGGGTCAGTGTGTGTGGAGAGAGGCAGGAATAGGAAGTTACAGCATATCCCTCCCTGCCTCTCTCAATTCACTGATACGCAGGGGAGCAGCTACACAGCACAGAGAGTTCAGACAGCAGCTCCCAGCCTGCAGAAACAGACTATAGCTTAGGGAAGTGAGGGATGGGGGGGAAAGGCGGCACGGAGACATTGGGACACAGACACTAGGGGATACTGGGAGACCTGGGGACACTAGGGGATGCTGTGAGACATAGGGACACATTGCAAGCCAAGTTCAATATCAAAATATATCGAGAGTTACTATAAGCACTAAACGTGTATCAAGGCAGAAACCACAATAGGGCCCTAAATAAGGGCCCAAATTAGCATTATCTAGGTTTACTCATGTTCTGATTGGTCCACTTAATCTCTGTGACTCCAAAATAATTGATAATGGGGTTGCCTGGATGACATGGTCACTTTAAGAATGGGCGTGACATCACAACAATCAAACTGATAAAAGGCGCACCATTCAAGCAGGCGCCATTTGAGAATACGCAGTGAAGCAGCGGCTGTGTGATATTCGGCTCATGTGAAACAGGAGTGGTTCGTCGAGTCAAATGGTAAGTAATGTAATACTAGTTCCCTATTTAGGTTGCACAGCTACATGAACCATTTGGTTTGTACAACCTAAGGGGAACAGCATGGCTGCTTGTCGTATTCGGCTTGTGTTGCTTGATGAGAGCAGCAGCCTAGGCGCGTGGGTCAGGTAAGTTTGCTACACTCATCAACCTATTGTTCTTGTACAACTTTGGAATTGGCTCATTTGTTAACTTCCACCCCTTTATTATATTGTAAAGCACTGCAGCATAAATTACTGCTGTATAAATGCCAAAAACAATATATACACCCTGTTCCAAATTATTATGCAAATTCTATTTAAGTGTCACAAAGATTAAACATTTTGTTTTTCAGTTTAACTCATGGATGGCATTGTGTCTCAGGGCTCTTTTGATCACTGAAAACAATCTCGGAAAACTGTGATAATTAGATTGCCATGTGAGCCCAATTTAAAGGGACAATCCGTTTTCCTGGCACTGCAGGTCCCCTCTGCCTCCCACCTCCCAATCCCCGGTTGCTGAAGGGGTGGAAACCCCTTCATTCACTTACCTGAGACCCCCGCCGATGTCCCTCGGCGGTGGTTTTCGGGTCGCCGCCGCTCCTCCTCCTCTTCATTACGTCGGCCGGTGGGCGAGACTGATCCTGCCCACCGGCCGTGGAGACCTAATGTGCATGCGCGGCAATGTCGCGCATGCACATTAGAGCTCTCCATAGGAAAGCATTGAAAATGATTTTCAATGCTTTCCTATGGGGAATTGAGCGACGCTGGAGGTCCTAACACAGCGTGAGGACATCGAGAGACGCTCTAGCACAGGTTTTCGGTGCTATGAAGCCCAATGAGGCCCTGTCTAGTAGACAGCCACTAGAGGTGGAAATTAACCCTGCAATTGCAGTTTATTAAAAAAAACTTGAATAATTACACTTGCAGGGTTAAAGGACCACTCTAGGCACCCAGACCACTTCAGCTTAATGAAGTGGTCTGGGCGCCTGGTCCAGCTAGGTTTAACCCTTTTTTATATAAACATAGCAGTTTCAGAGAAACTGCTATGTTTAAATTAGGGTTAAGCCAGCCTCTAAATCCTCTAGTGGCTCTCTCACTGACAGCCGCTAGAGGCGCTTGCGTGATTCTCACTATGAAAATCACAGTGAGAGCACGCAAGCGTCCATAGGAAAGCATTGTAAATGCTTTCCTATGCGATCGGCTGAATGCGCACGCAGCTCTTGCCGCGCATGTGCATTCAGCCGAAAGGGAGGATCGGAGGCGGAGAGCTCCCCGCCCGGCGCTGGAATAAAGGTAAGTTTTAACACTTTCCTCTCCCCAGAGTCGGACGGGAGGGGGTCCCCAAGGGTGGGGGCACCCTCAGGGAACTATAATGCCAGGAAAACGAGTATGTTTTCCTGGCACTATAGTGGTCCTTTAAGGGTAGTGGGAGTTGGCATCCAGACCACTCAAATGGGCAGAAGTGGTCTGGGTGCTTGGAGTGTCCCTTTAAGGAAAAACTACTAAAGGAGGGTGTTCCACATTATTAAGCAGAGCACCATTTTCATGCAATATGGGGGGGGGGGGGGGGGGGGGGGAATCTCTCTGCTGCCGAAAAGAGTGAAATAGTTCAATGCCTTGGACGAGGTATGAAAACATTAGATATTTCACGAAAACGTAAGCATGATCATCGCACTATTAAGAGATGTGTGGCTGATTCAGAGCACAGATGGGTTTGTGCAGATAAAGGCACATTGAGGAAGATGTCTGCCAGATCCATGCATCGGATCAAGAGAGCAACTGCAAAAATACCATTACATAGCAGCAAACAGATAGTTGAAGCTGCTGGTGCCTCTGGAGTCCCACGGACATCAAGGTGTAGAGTCCTCCAGAGTCTTGCAACTGTGCATAAACCTTCTATTTGGCCACCACTAACCAATGCTCACAAGCAGAAACAGCTGCATTGGGCAGAAAAATACATGAAGACTAATTTTCAAACAGTCCTGTTCACTGATGAGTGCCGTGGACCCTGAATGGTCCAGATGGATGGAGTAGTGGATGGTTGGTGGACGGCCACCTTGTTCCAACAAGGCTGTGACGTCAGCAAGGCAGTGGTGGAGTCATGTTTTGGGCCGGAATCATGGGATGAGAGCTGGTCGGCCCCTTTAGGGTCCCCGAAGGTGTAAAGATGACCTCTGCAAAGTATGTGGAGTTTCTGACTGACCACTTACTTCCCTGGTACAGAAGGAAGAACTATGCTTTCCGTAATAAAATCATCTTCATGCATGACAATGTACCATCTCATGCTGCAAAGAATACCTCTGCATCAATGGCGGCTATTGGGGATAAAAGGAGAGAAAGCCATGGTGTGGCTTCCATCCTCCCCTGACCTCAATCCTATTGAGAACCTTTGGAGCATCCTCAAGCAAAAGATCTATGAGGGTGGGAGGTACACTTCCACTGTAGTGTGAAGGTCAGTCAATAATTGAAGGTGCAAGGACAAGCAGGCTTACCACAGCATCATCCTCACCAACAGGTTATCACACAGTGGAACATAAGGAATGCATCATTCTCTGCTGCTTGATCATATCATTGAAGATAAGCATCAGAGTGACATGTCCACTGGGGAGAGATGAATGGGGAGCTATAGGTCAGATAGTAGCAGTCATTAAGCATTTAACCCCTTAAGGACACATGACATGTGTGACATGTCATGATTCCCTTTTATTCCAGAAGTTTGGTCCTTAAGGGGTTAAAGGGATGTCCAACAATTTAAGTGAAGTCACAACAAGCATTGGGCAGATGAGTTCCTTATTCACACTCCTAAAGAGCAAATTGTAAGGAATCCTAGAGAACCGAGAATAAACCTGGAGATTGACTGTATTCAGAAGTGGCAACTTTCATCAGGAAGTTGGAGGATTTGAAAGCTCCTTTCAAAACCAGCACAGATAAATGGTTTAGCAGTTGTTGGGCAATTTTAACCATCAAGAAAAAAGTGTCCTTACAGCCAACATAAAGAAAAGAAAGGTTGAGAGGGAAGAACACATTAGAAGTTGGGTTTATGCATATGGCATATAGTGATATTTTTCCTAAACTCCCAATTTGCCAAGGCAGATTTTGAGAACATTGCTTGGTACAAAATCATGGCAATTCACAAAATATATATAAATATTTTTTTTTTTTTAAAAAAAGCTCTCTTGATAGGCTATTCTGACTTAATTTTTAGAAGGATTCGAGGCTTGAACCCTGAATAAAATTTTGCTGTTCTGGAGTACATTCAAACGTTAGTGAATAAGCCTTTGAATTTAGCCTATCACTGCTGATCAAGGAATGGTTTGTGTATTTTCAAGCAGCCAGATAAGATGAAACTAGACTGATGTCTGGGAGACATCACTTAAGTGTTAGTTTGAAAATAAGGTGGAAGGACGCTGTGGGTACTATAACTTCCTTGACCTTAAGTGGTTTTGGTGCCCAGAATGGCCCTTTAATAAATTGTAATCAACGTGATTGTGCTCTGTGACTTTTTGAATAGGTGTGCAGTCATGCTATTGTATGTGCGTGATCATTTTTGGGTCCAAATGGGTCCTGCTTAATGTTACTGTTAAATCATACATTATGGCAATATAAATTAATAATCTCTACACCAGCATATCATTTTACGTAAATACTCCATATATGTTATATGTATCAATATCCATGAAGTTTGTCTCGCTCAATCACGTTAGATTTCAGACTTGTGTGTAGAGTCAGCAGGTCGGTTAGGTAGAGAAAGGAAGCGATTAGCAGTTCGGAAACGACTTAAACTGGGACAGGGAGGGGGCGAGGGAACACTCCTTGCACCATAACCATTATAGCAATCTATTCATCAGAGAGAAGTATACCAAAAAAAAAAAAGTAACCACTCACTGTAGGTTATTGATTAAACCAGGAATGGTGGAGTGGCTAATGGTGAATGGTGAATGGTGGCTAATTCAAAAATTTTAAGTCAAAATAGCACAGGTGCAAAATCTTTCATAAATGAATTGCAAACTTTAGCAGAGCTGGAGAATTTATCCATGTGAGCGATGTTTGCATATAGTCTCAGACTGACTTTGCAGCTTGGTTTTAAATTAGTTTAAAATTCAATGTTTACTCCAAGTCTGTATGTGTGGAGTTTTACTATGCTACAGTGCACCCCTTTTCTGCCAGAGGTGTAGGTGAAAAGGACCAGTATAGGAAGGGTTACTCTGACCAAAAGCAGTGGGTTTTTTGTTTTTTTTTAAGTTAGGGTAATTTTTTTATTTTATTAAATGTAGCTTCCTCCCCACTAAAAAAAAATCCTCTACATGGTAAAAAATATTTTAAAAAAGTGTAAAATTAGAAAACCCTTTTTTGTTTTTGTTTTTTTCAAATAGAATGGGCTTCCAGAGGGCAAGTTCTGTATGCTGTGACAGCTGTTATAGCAATAGGCGTTAAGAATAGGAGCGCAGAGTCAGGTCTGAGCAAAAGGTGAAGGTGCGCATGGAACGGATCGATCAAGAACAATCTGAGTAATGGATAATCTGAATGGTCAGTGAACAAGTAAATAAGTAAACAAGTAAATAAGTCACAACGTTTGCTTTATACATTTTATTACAGTAGGATACCCCTGAGGAAAAAAATTTAACCCTCCCACCCCCACATAAAATTTCAATGTAGATCATTTGAGAGGCACATTACATCTGCTAAAATGTCCGGGATATGTTTTGTCTATAAACTAGAAGTTGCACTGAATTGAAGAAGGGAGTTGCAAATTTTGGGTGTTAATGAGCAAAGTTGGAGATTTTTTTTTGCCATTTAATCTGAATGATTTACACTTTAACTCAAGTGATATATAAATAATTTTGTTGGAAATTCTCCATAACATTTCTCACTTGCTGATTAAACCCCTGTGCGATTATAATGCAGGAATATAAAAAGACGATAATATAAATTATCCTGGAACAAAAGGGAGTGTACAAAATGAAAATATGGGGAATAAGGGGAGAAAGAGGTGGAGAGGAAAAAAAAAAAAAAAAAAGGAGGCTATATGTGTATGACAACAAGACAAACATTTTAATAACAAACATAACTTTGTACAATCTCCCACTCACTTTGGTTTATCTAGAAATGAGAACGATTTTCACAGACCCGGAATTCCAGATTAAAGCTTTGTTTTGGATAGAGGCAACACTGGTAATTGCCGAGGTGGGAGGACCTACATGTGCCATGTGACACAGGTAAAGCAAGCTACTGTAAGCTTAAGGCACCACGTCCCTTGCACTGAAGTTATTTCTTGAAATAGTACATTAGTTCCCAGCTCTGTACATGTGCCAATATTTCATGTTACTCACAGCTGGAAGAATACGTGGTGATGTCATGAAAATGCAGAAAATTAGGCAAGATTAGCTACCTTGCTAGGTGTAACATTACATTTTCAATCATTCAACAAGACAAATTGTACTCAAGGTTCCCTACAAATGTGCTGACCTAGAAAATTCACATCTATAAATACCTGCAAAACAGCCGCTTTAAAATGATAGATAGAATTGTTAGGTCACCCATGGAGTGCTGTATGCTTACATTAAAACAGCATTTAATGCACCACGGAAACATTGGTTGTAGCACTGGGTATCAATATACAGCTCACACTTAAATTCATGAAGATCAAAATCTAAAGCTACAAAAACACAGACACTATAATGCAAATGTTCATGATCTGGACACCCGAACAGAACAGTTTAAAACTTTCAGTACAGGGACCAACAATTAATGTATTCATAGTTTGTTACAAAATTCTATGTTTAACTAACTTCTTTAAATTATTTCTAGCACCAATCACCAAACAAAGGTCCAAGTTTGGTTTCTGCTCTAAAATAAAAACAAACAAAAAACCTGTCACCTCAAAACTATTCTATATGTTTAATCTATTTCCTTTCAAAAGTTTATGAAAGGATTAGTATATTAAATAGTTTTAGGTGACAGCTAACATTGGACGTTTAAACTAGTTTGAAACATACCGTATTTCATTTGAAAGCGTTGCTATTCCACAAGGCGAGTTTGATCAGATATCCAAAGCTGGGCCCATGTTTTATAAAAATGCTGCCCATTTAGAAGGCTTTACTCGTTAAGAGGCCTTGATTACAGTTAACAGTAAAGTGATTTAAAGTATGCAATTACCAATGTTGCCAAAAAGGAGCACTTCAGGATGCGAGTTATGTCAAAACACAAAGCAGATTCTAACAATTCCATCTGACTAATGACAACCCAACTCTTCCAGTGCCTCAAAAAAAAAAAAAAAATATAAAGAAAAAAAAAAAAAGTTTCCCCAGAATTGTCATAACAGATAAATGTGCAAATCCAGCCACCAAAGTGGTTAAAATAAATGAATAGCCAATCCTATGACCAACTTCATATCAAATACATAGTAAAAAAATATTTAATAATAAAAATAGCTAAAAACACACTTATTGCACTTGCAACACATTTTAAATATCAGCCAGATAGCAAAGCCCTTTCTGTCCATGTGTTTTTAACACTTCTGGGTCAGGAACCAAGCAACATAAAAGCACCACAATTTAATGACGGTTCCCAAGCAGTGAAGTGGTCATTGCAGCTTTGCAGTGGATAACAGAGTCAGTGTTCATTTGGGTGCACAAACAGCCCACCGTTGTTTCAACATCTAAGAGGCTTGTGGCTTTCGTTCATATACCTGATTTGTTACAGGAAGCCTTTGGTGTTTGTACATAGTACTTAAAAACGTGAAGGACTCTGGGTGTTTGATACCAGCTCCTGTCCACGCAGATACAATCAGAGCTCGAGAAAAAGAATAGCTCCAATATATTACAGCACACGTCCCCTGAGTCTTCAGTCCCTAATTATTAGCAGTGACCAGCAAACTTTTCCACATTTATCAAACAGTGCTGTCCCACAAAACCCCTTCCAGCATTGGTAATGGTTTATAATAGGGACATAAGCTGGTAGTAAAATAAAACTAGACTAGCACTCCTTCATATAAACGTGGACCTTCTCAAACCTCCCCAGCCTCCACAAAGTCTCTAAGTTGACAGTCTGGACTTGTAAACACAGTTACCATAAAAAGGGGAGGCTTGTGATCTGTAATAGTTGTGTCTCCCCAAATTCAGACATCACAAGTAACAGTCTGATTTTTTTTTAAAAAAAGGTTTAGAACACGACTTTCCAGTGGTGATCAGAGCTATCTTACACGTTAGTGAAGAAGCTAAAACAGAGTTGATATGCTCATTATTTCAGAACTTAAGGCACAACATTTAAAAAAAAAAAAATCACGACAAGTAGACTATGGCACTACCACAGGAATTTTTGAATTGTCAGCTCTGTTGTCTCATCTGTGGACATACACATGTCTAGGAAGAGTGTAGCAGTGCCTAGATAATCCACCTTAAAAGATCTGTGGATCAGAGGTTCTGTGCAACCCTGTCCAGACTCCTCTCTAGGGTACAGGAAGCTCTAGATTCACAGTGTGCTTTTATCACTGCAACTGGGATTCCATCTAAAATCCTACATATTCTGCATAGAGCAGCACACTTACATGTGTTAAAAAGCATAATAATTTAACCTTTAAATTTCAAATACTGGTTTTACCTAACCCACTCTTACCAATTTACATTGGGACAAAAAAAAAAAAAACACAATTATGAAATAGGTTCATCAGTTAAAAACAGTCCTTTTGTTTCCTCAAGATGTCCCAGTAAAATCTGGAGCAGAAAGGAAAAAAAATAATTGCTTAAGAAAGCAACAAAGAACCCACATTGTGTATTCCATATCAGATAAACCTGCATCATAAATGACCCAAGAAAGATGGTGGAAATTTGTTTCACGAACAGTTTTGTCTGGTTTAAAACAAAGTTCTGTGACTCTTCTCTTGCTTTGGACGGTTGGAGAGAGAAAAACTTTTTTTTTTTTTTAAATAAAAATATTGTTCTTAAAAGTTTCTTCAAGAAAGTTCATCTTCATAGAAATCCAGAAAAAAAAAAAAAAATAATAAAAAAAAAAGGTATACATCTATCCACCATTGCCCTCTGTAAATTGGGTCTTTCAAATCCACGAGGATCATTTTTCAAAATAAGAAAGGCATCTTCTTGGATTCCCTCCCTCCACATCCAATGTAGTGTCAGAATTAGTCTGTTCTAGGTCAATTTTCCTTCCGAGGATTCTTTGGCAGTGCAAGGGATTAAAAAGCTGGAGAGGCAGTTTAGGCTTCGGATGCAGCCTGTGGCTTGAGTTCAGCTTTCTCCATTGCTGTTCCATAAGGTAGGGAGCGTTTAAAGAAGCCAAGCTATAAAGAAACATAAAATAGGTTAGCTGGAAAAGAATAAGTCTTTGGTGTCAAGAAAGTGCAGTAACTGCAGTTTATTTTTTTTTACTATTCTCCATCTAGCAGATGTACGTGTGGCTTAACTGCTATATGGGTAACTCTTGTAGATTACGTTCGTTCACATGACCAAAAAATGGAATGTGGCTGAGCTTTACAGGAGGTTGTCATACTGGAGAACAAATTCACTGAATAGGTATCAAAATGGTCTTTGTTACATTGTATCGGATATATAGTCAAGAAAATACAGCTAAGAGGGAAATTACTACAAGGGTGAAAAAGGTCAGTTTAGCACTTTAAAGTGGCACGGTCACCACCCTGAACAATAAGTATTTCAAAGGATAATCTCTTTATGAAATACTCTTTTTGACAATGTTGGAAAATCACTGAAGAGGACCTGCCGGAGGAAGATGGCCACGTTCACAAGGGACAGATTCAGGTAAGTAAATCTTACATTTGCCCCCGTCAGCCATCGGACCACTCAATTCTGGGGCAAAGTCCCCAAACAGTGACGTTGAGGAACACTACAGTCATTACGTTTGGAACAAACAGCCACACGCCTAGTGATTAATATGAAAGTATTACGGGTAGGTGGCTTCTTGAAGACTTCTGATTATAATGGTTCATAGCATTCACAAAGTAAGCCTCAGACAGTATCAGGGTGGATTTGATTTAAATCAACCAAGTAAATCATGATTTAAATCGCTAGTCGTAAGACTCAATTTAAATCATAATCTAAACACTCATTCTTGCTCGTTGTTACAATCTTTAAGGTCTGCAAGCAGATGAAGATTTCATATTTAGAATAATAACTTTTTAGATTAATTTAACAGATCTATCAGAACTGGTTTGCTACATACTAGATAATGATGGAATTATTGCACGGTGAACCATTTGCAGTTTAATAGCTAATCACTTTTATTTTTTTATTTAAGTTCTTCTCCAAATATTGGTGTTCATTTGAGATACATAGATTTGCAAAACAATTGGATTTCAGTCTTTTTTTTTTTTGCTTTGAGAACATGTTATCTCTGCAGACACACGTTCAATTAACTTGACTTAATAGAATGCATTTATCAACATTGTAAATATTGCATGAATATGCATCCTCATGCTACACAACTAATCCATATTTCATGCTGTATAACCTTTGGACTAATTTATCTTAAATAGAAAATATTCTTTAGAGTATTTTTTATTAAGCATTTTATTAAAATAAATTTAAAATAAATAAAATCAAACTGATTTTTATTTATTTTTTTAATAATTGATTTTTTTTATTATTTTTTTGTCACTGTTTTTTATTTAAGGCATATGAGATAGGATACAGAAGAGAAAACAAGGAAAATGTTCGAATGAGTTACAGAGAAAAAGTATGTGTTTGAACATAAGCAAAACCATAGCAAACATGGCTTAGCAAAAATGACATAGCCTACATCTAAGCTAGTTAGGTCCACTAAGTGCTACGATGCTTAGTTAGTTAAACCAGTGTGACTGCAATATGTGAGCATGTTGTGCTGTGTGTTTTGACAGCCAGAATAGGAGACTATTCTGTTGAGTAATATTAGTGAAACTTAATACAGTTCTAACGTCAATACATGCATATAATGGTGACTGTGCACACAGGTTAGGATATTTTGCTTATAAATGAAGAGAGTAAATTGGTTAACATACAGCGCTAAACCACGTTAGGTAATTATTAACTCAGGTAGCATAACCTAGTTTCTGCGTTAGTAAGCATACTTGGGTCCCATAGGTTGCCCCAGCATGCGCCAACAGGCTAAGGGAGCACTGAGTGGACGCACAACATGCATGTTAACGTTACAGTGCGCGCTGGGGGAAATTAAAGGCTTAACTGTGAGTCAAAAGTATAAACATACAAAGTATATTCAGCTTGAGTCCCTGCTGGGTCGGAGACCTGCACCAGTTCACCAAGATGCTGTTTCTATCTGGGGTCGTGGTGTCATTGCGTCCAGGGACCGCCTGTCTTCGGCATGAGGCCTTAGTGGGTGCTTGCGCCTGTTCGCCATTGATCCCATCAACAGGATCGTGGGCCCAGGGTTCCGATGGATCTCGATCTTCTCCCTGGGGGTATGGCAGGCTGTGGAGGAGTCCTCCCGGTGAGCACCCAGCTCAGAAGAAGGGCAAGCAGTCTCTTCGGCAGCCTATGCCACGGGGGTGGTACGTCGTGTTGGGTACTGGCGCCATGTGCCCGGTGTGTCTCTGGGCTCAGTAGCTGCTGTGTAGGGTGGGTTGTTTGGTACTAGTCGCTTTATATGTCAAGCCAGATGGTGTCCATAGTCCGCTTTCAGGTTCCGCAGCTCGGCTCCCCCGCCATCTTAGATCTAGGCCTGAAGCCTGTCCGGTGGTATGGCGGTGCTTCAGAGTGGGGCTGTGAGACCGCTTGGCAGGGACCGGAATCACCCCCCTGGTCCAGAGGAGGGGGGGGGGGGGGAGATCAGGACCGGGTCCGCCGATTTTCGTCGGGTTTGCGGGCTCCGTTGGGCAGGATAGTGGAGTGGCGGCCGTCCACTCCACTCACCGCCGTGTGAGGTCTCACCTGATGCCACAGGGACCCCACATCTGAGGGACTAACACTCTGGGCGCAAGCCTCTCCTCAGCTCCGGTAGCCCTCGGATATCAAGGGTTGCAGTTGGTGGTCTTTTATTCCCTCCAAAGGCACGACTTTAAAGCTTAGTAGGACTTATATGGCGGGAGCTGATCTGTCCTGCGACCGCTCAGCTCGGCGGCCCAGCCCTGCCCCCCCAATAATTGATTTTTATCCACACTGCACAGTATTTGCAACTTGTTAATAGAAGCAAATTATATTTGAAAAATTTACTTAGAAAGTTGTGTGGGACTTTTTAATGGTTATTGAGACCATTGCCAACTAGTTTAAGCTTTTTTTTATTTTATTAAATTTTTTATTCAACTCACCTTATATAGAACATATATAAGCAATGCAAGCAGTAGAAGACCAATTAAAATGGCCAGGATTATAATCCACAGCGGGACACCATGGCTGCTCTCTGCTTTTACCCAGTGAATGGTTGTGTTGACCTAAATCAGACAAAGGAACAGGTTCAATGACAGTACAGGTTTATTTTCTTTTTTATAAAACACACCAGCATAATATAGATCTCTCTCTATAGTTTATGTATAGCTTGAAAGGGAGGACCGAAGATAATGTCTAAATGGCACATGAAAGTTCAGGATTGTGCTGGAAGGGTATGTATACTAATTTAAAAAAGGCACCCCTTTGAAATTCACAAAAACAAAAGTGTGCAAATATAGATGGAAAGGCCTGAATATATGGAATATGTAGTTTTCCAATGATAAATCGCTTTATGAAATGGTTATAAATATATCAGTGTTGTAAAAAGGTTTTTATTGGAGGCATGTATGTGGAGGGAAACAATAGCCTACTTATAAGTTACACATTAACTATATACCCAACTAATCTACAATCTCGCAAAGGTTCTATTGTGTGTAGAAAATGTGTCATTCATCTCAAAAGTTATTTACAACAGTTTAAAAGTATACCCTCAAGGGACGTTTTAGACCAAAATGTTACATTAAATCTAGCATCCACAATTAGTGGTGAGAGGAGAGATTCACACTATATTCAGGATATCTGCCATCTAGTGGCCAAATTTAACACTCAGTATTTGAATACAGAGGGCTCAATAACTGGCGTTTAAACCAAACCACTCTATTGACACAAGACGTTTTAACACGTTGGCATGATGAGATTCATATTTAGAAATAGGGAAATATTTAGAAAGATTTATTCACTAAACAGCACAATTTAATAAACTAAGAACCGAATGACAAGATTTAAGCAAAAAAAAAAAAAAAAAAAAGCCAAGCTGTCACTGGAGCAGATTTAAAGAGTTTTTGCAAAAAAAAATAAAAAAATACAAACAAAAAAAAAACACAAATGCTCCTTCCACCAGCTAGATAATGAAAAAAACAAACAAAAACAAACAAAAAAAAACCTTCCCCTCCCCTAATTGTTTCAAAAGCATATTAGCCCTGAAAATGTGTTTTGAATGTATTGGCATAGTGAGATGGCTTTATGTGGTAGGACTAATGCTGTATATTTTAGATCAAAGTGATAAAGACCATGTGAAAGAATAGACTTGGAAATTCATGTTCGTCCAAACTAATTTTGCCTGGATCTGTGCAGAACAAATGACTGGTCAAATTCCCAATCTCCAAGCCAAGACTGACACAAAACACAAACTAAATAAGCCAAATGGCCAAACATTAGTTTTTGATTCGGAATTCTGAATTCTGCTTGTGGTGCAAGCTAAAAAAAAAAAGATTAGGGACAGTCACCAAGTGCTGATTTTATTCACAGACCAAGTGAGCAATACAGGGGGAAGAAAGGAAAGTGCAGTAAAAAAAAATTAAAATAACCAAAAAAAACAAACAACTATATTTATAGATTTAATATATACATTTTTTTTGCTCCTGTTTTTTTTGGGGGGGTTAAGGTTTCTCATTTGATTGGTGAATCCAATTGCAGGAAAATGCTCCTATTGGTGTACTGCAAAATATATACACAATATTAAGTATATATTCCGAAGTACACGGACAGGTCCATTTTCACTTTCTTTAGTTTTTTTTCCCGATTTGTTGCCAAATAAGGTTTTTGGTATCAAAATCTGCTGGGCAAACCGACATACAACCGAAATTCCAGCGTACTCAAAAGTTTGCCGTCTTCGGAAAAAATGATTTAACAAAATCGAATTTTCCTCACTGTGCACAAACCTACTATATAGAGTTCAGAAGCTCTGGTTAAGCCTTGCTTTACAGAAATATTAGACATTACCATGTAGTCGCATAACAGGTTTTTAGTCTCAGTTCACACACAAATTGATTTTAAAGTATAGACAGAAACGTGACACTCTGTTTTGACAGCACAGAGAAAACATTCTCACAGCCCAGATTACCTGATGATTCCCCTGTGGGTATGTGCGAGGAATGATCTTGTATGGGAGTCGTTGAATGTGATATTTTGCTTCACACTGCAGAGCAAATCCCTGATTCTCTTTCTAAAAGACAAATAGAACGATCAGTTTCCACCAGTCAAAAAAAAAAGACAATGCTTGACTGCACTGCCCCCAAGCTACACACGCACTGCCCCCTCACCACTTTACAGGAGTGAGATCTAGTGATTTATTGATTAGGTTTCATCTCTGACAAAATATCATAAAATAATAAACAGCTATAGAAATATTAAAGGCAGACATCATTGAAAGAAGGCAAGTAAATGGAGAGGTGTGATGAAATAGACAGGGAAAAGATCGATCACATCTCTGATATGGGGAAAAAATAGGAGTGAAGAAAGAATCACTAAAGGGATAGATGTGGGAAGGGAAAAGCACATAGAGGAGGCAGAATCATACGTACAAGGGGATTGATTTTTACAAATTCTAATGCAGTTTTCTTTTGTAGCACATATTACGAGACACAGATTAAGCAAAATATTTAGATACAAAGAAAAAAAATGACAAAAATATGAAATAACTGTATAATGGAGAGTACTGCAATACTTTAATGCTGACTACTGACACAACGTGGTGCAATTGCTGCATTGCAGGGGAGTTGCTAGCATCCAGAAACACCTAGTGGATCACAGATACCATGGAGTGCTAGAAGTTTACAAAGCTATAAGCTGCAGTGGAAAATGAGAATACATTTTTCTTTGGATACAGGCCATATTTACAAAATGATGTCTGCAATCTAGACTAGTGCAATAATTAAAAAACAAAACCGTTCTCACTATGACTCACACAGCCTATAGAATGTCAACAGGGCCTGCTGTTAATTGCCTGCTAGAGCTTGCAGCAGCCTCCGGTCAGTGATTAATGTTCAGAGCACCAGAGCAGACACGAACGTCCAAAGTGTTGAACACAATGTGCTGTAAGATTGACTTTAAAAAAAAAAAACTTGCCTCCCCATGGAGGCTGAATGAGTGACAGTAAAAGAGGTCTGGCAAGAGCTGCAAGCGTTTAACAGTGTTATTAGCTAAAACAACTCCATTAAACTGAATTTTATTTCAGGGTTTAGAGCATGCTTTTATTGTAGTGGGAAAAACTGGCCACTAGGGGGCTCAATAGTTCTACATTGGTTCTAAGTTATTAATTTCAGTGGTGAGCTCACATTGGGTTATTGACCCAAATTGACCTGAACAGGCTTACACAGTTAATAGAAAGCTTTGATCTTGGCTCACTAAGCCATTGTGCCCACAATATTTTAAAACTGTGTTACTTTCATATCTTCAACAGTTTCTGATATAACAATCCCAAATTTACATGGCAGGGAAAAGAAAAGGAAATTAAATTACCTGATAGAAGGTGTTGGCCCATATACGGAAACTGACCCCAAGGATAGCTCGCTGCTCTTTTTCTAAGGGTCCGATGTCACAGCGCAGACGGAAACAGTCCATGTGTCGTTGATTACACTTCTTCTCGGACAAAACCAATATAAAACAATAAGACAAAAAATAAAAATATAATGATAAGCAGGATATAATGGCATTGAAAAAGGCGAGAGAAAACAACTTGCAAAAACAAATTCCATCTATGACGAGTCCTTAAGGGCTGCACGCATTCTCACACCAGGGAAGGTGTAAAATAAAATAAAAATCAATTTCTTGCAAACCTAAAGAATCAATATACCCCTGTACTCATGCATCACTAGTATGCTTCACACTCCATGGAACAGATAGGATAGATGCAAGTGTGAGGTGTCTACCTGTGTTTAAGATCAGTACATTTTACAATAAAACAGATAAGCTTCTGTTATTGTGACATGTTAGGGATTCCGTATTCGGGCTTACTTTCTTTACAAGAAAAACAAATACTAGAATCTAGAAAGGACTGCTAACACGCCATGAATACAATATATTCATCACTTCTCACTTTGTATATTCCTTCATACGTTCCACATACATAAGGATTCAGCATCAATACAGCTGTAGTGAATATTATTGGCTTACAGGAGCCAGTAGTGTACCTTGAAATTAATGTTTTGTGACCTTAAAACAGTCTTGTCGTATAATTTATTAGCTCACCAAAACATGGGATCCTGTTTGGGTTTGCTTAGAAGTGTCTCGCCGCTCCACGTGATGGATTGAATTTTGTGTTGAGGACTGTTCTGCTGTGGAACGCTGCGGAAATGCAAACGGATTAATGGCGTACTGAAACTTTTTATCAGAGAGATGAAAACATCACACACCGACAAACCTTGCAACCATTAAAGAGTTTTGACAACCATTTCCATGGCAGAAACAAACATGTGTTAAATTGAAAGCCATCACAAAGTTGTTGTTTTTTGCATTTTATTAAGCAGCCCAGTCTGTTTATAGAACATGCCTTTACACACGGTTTTCTCTTATATGCCTTGTTAGAACATGTGCATCTTCTCAAATGTTAAAATAAAGCTCTCTCCCCTTGACTAAGATCTTACAGTGTGTATGTGTGCGGACAGGCAGCAACTACTGTAGCAGAATCTGTTGGGTGTTTTAACTGTGGTGAAAGTGGGGTCAATCTCCCAGGGCTACTCCCCAGGAACACTAATGTGGACTGACTGGGTTAGTATGACAAGAGGTAGAAAATGCAAACTATGAACAGTTAACTGCTTGTTGTGTTCTATAGTAAGAAATATATGATGGTGGTAGTGTGCTTTTAATTAATGCATTACAGACCAAGATAAACGATACACTGGTAGAATAGTGCTTAATAATTAATAGCAACAATACCAGAGTGGCAGTCATTCCTCTTACCTCCAGGAGAAGCTGGTTGGCAGGTTCACTAGTGGTACAGTTGGCCAGGCGTTCAACAGAATAATTCATGAAGTACATCACAAACTCTTTATTTAATTTCACTGGGCAAATCATTTCTAAAATTCCATGACTGATGGAGCTGGGTCCAAGGTTTACCAGCTGAAAAGAAGAATGTAATCTATATTACACACGCAAAACATTTTTTGAAAAGATGAGAAGGGGAAAAAAAAGAAATGGCAATATTTCCGTGAACTAGTTTTAAAAAAACATTTTAAATTCACAAAAAAAAATACCCAAAACTGTATTAAATATCAACACACAAAACATGGAACAGATGGGTATTCAAAATAGTGACTATGATAAAGATGAATGACTGCAAAAATGAATAAAAGTACACTCAATACTAGGCTGCATCTTCCACGGGTTGTAGTAAAAAGTTTCTCTGTCCCCTAGTTCACTGCATCCTGTTGCTTATGACGGCAGCAAGATTTAAAATATTACTCCCTTGGTGTGATATGATAGGGTGTGCTTGCATGTGGGCACAACATCAATTTTTTTAATTTATTTTTTACAGGTTTGTTGTGCTTTAAATGGGCCAAAACAGGCAGATGGCCGTTTGTTTTTCACCTTAATGGTGCATTACCAATATAGTCTAGAGAACAGTTGGTTTAGGGTAAAATAAGATACCGTATATACTCGAGTATAAGCAGAGTTTTTTCGCAAATTTTTTTTGCTAAAAAACCCCAACTCGGCTTATACTCGAGTCAATAGTCTGTATTATGGCAATTTGCATTGCCATAATACAGACAATGGGGCTGTGGGGGCTGCAGAGATCTTACTTACCTGTCCTGCAGCTCCTGTCAGCTCTCTCCTCCTCCGCGCCGTCCGTTCAGCACCTCGGTCAGCTCCCAGTGTAAATCTCGCGAGAGCCGCGGCTCTCGCGAGACTTACACTGGGAGCTGACAGAGGGAGCTGCACAGACCGCGCGGAGGAGGAGAGAGCTGACAGGAGCTGCAGGACAGGTAAGTAACAGCTCTGACAGCCCCCTTCCTCCCCCCCACTGAACTACCAATGCTGGACCAGCAGGGAAGGAGAGCCCCCCTCCCTGCTATGTATCAAGCAGGGAGGGGGGACGAAAAAAAAAAAGATAGTAATGATAATAAAAAAAATAAAATTAAATAATAAATAATAATAAAAAAAATAATAATTAAATTAAATAAATTAAAATAATAATAAATAATAATAATAAAAAAAAAATTAAAATAATAAAAAAAATAAAAAAATTGCCCACCCCCCACCAAGGCTCTGCAACACACACACACACACACTGCGCTCATACACACACACTGCACTCATACACACACACTGCACTCATACACACACACTGCACTCATACACACACACTGCACTCATACACACACACTGCACTCATACACACACACACTGCACTCATACACACACACACTGCACTCATACACACACACTGCACTCATACACACACACTGCACTCATACACACACACTGCATTCATTATACACACACTGCATTCATTATACACACACTGCATTCATTATACACACACTGCATTCATTATACACACACTGCATTCATTATACACACACTGCATTCATTATACACACACTGCATTCATTATACACACACTGTAAATAAATATTCAATTAATATATTTTTTTTAGGATCTAATTTTATTTAGAAATTTACCAGTAGCTGCTGCATTTCTCACCCTAGTCTTATACTCGAGTCAATAAGTTTTCCCATTTTTGGGGGGTAAAATTAGGGGCCTCGGCTTATACTCGAGTATATACGGTATTATGAAGTAACAGTGGTCCTCCCTTTGTCATCTAACCCAACAAGCATGCTCACCTCATACACATGTTCAACTTCTGGACCGGCTTCTTCCGCTCGAGTAGGCTGCTTGGTGGGTTTCCAGTTTGCAATTGGAAAGATAACACTATCTGGCTTTGAACCACTGAAACAGAAAAGAGGTTTTGACATTTAAAATAACAAAAACAATAAAACCACATAATAGTTCTGCAGGCCATTGTCATGCTTGACTGTTTTCCCTCCTACATCCCCTTCTCATCTTCCTTCTTTATTGACTATACTTGCTCTCCTGGAACTCTTGACTCCATGCAATTAGGTAGCAGGAGAGGGTCGGATACTGGTGGACGTGGTTACTTTAATTTGTTTTATATTGTATTATAAAATGAGAATATCTTTACATGTCAGTGCCAACAAGCATCCTTTCAATAGCGCACTTACCACCTTGTATAAGCCGCAGACAAATCCTAATGGTAACAGGACAACGTCATTTACTTTTATAGGTTCTACTACAGTCAGTGCAGAGCGCAAGGTTTGTAATATTCTCTAAACCCCTCGGAGTGCTGTAACAATGATCTGCTATAGGTATAACTGTCAGCCCAGCCATATACTTATTTTGGGAATCTGTGGTTTATCTTTCATGGGAGAATTGGCTACTAGTGTTCACCACCATTCCTGCATTTGGACAAATTTTAGTAAAGTGTTTCACCTGCTGTTTCCTTCGTGCTTTTATGGCCACCAACTCTGTTTGGCATTAGCCCATATCAGACTTACAATGACCTAATTGATGATTATATTATCTATGTCTATTGCACTTGTATGTATCAGACATTCTCAAGAAAAATAAAAATACACCTATTACACAGGGCTAGAACTATTTAAAGGGACACTGCACAAACAAAGCACTTCATCTTTCTTGACCGTTTATAAAATGGCAAGTTTCAATAGAAATCAGTAAATTTTATAAAATCGGGGCAGAAGCAGCTCCCTGGCTGTCAGAAAGTTATCTTCTTCAATTAGCTCCACAGAGCCAAAAGAAGCATCAGGCGCTCAGTGATAGCAATTTTGCCTCGCTCATCTCTTTGAACTGTATTACAGCTCATTGAGAAACATTGGGGGGGTGAATTGCAGCTCCAGAATAGACTTCTAAATGAAAAGCCTCGGATTGGAACATTCCCCAGCACCGACTCAAAAAAATATAATTATAAAATATATATACACACACACACTTTTTTTTTTTTTTTTTTAACCCACCAAAGACAACCTGCAGGAAAATAATAAATAAATAAATAGATAGATAGATTCTATATACATATAGACTTTCTTCAGGGGTATATCGATTAAACCGTTACATATATACTATAGAGTTTTTATTTAACAACACTAACATGTTATAAACTACAATTAATTTTAGTAAATAACCCAGTTATTGTTCAAAAGTGGGTTATGTATGGAATCTCCCTATATCTGTAGTATCACTATAACCATACATACACAGTTCTCCCCTGTAACAAAGACACATACTATATATGAACAGTCCAGGCTTGAATACATAACTAAATAACACACTTCTTCCTTCACATCGTGACAAGCAGATGACTTGCAGCACTGTGCTCTATCATTATCTACAACAAATATTGACAAGGCACATGGGCGGGTTGTGAAATTCACTGGTGGGGGCAAAACAGACAGTGGGAGAATATGCCTGGAAAATTAGAGTTTACATAAAATGAGCTAATAACCAACAACCTGTTTTGCGAACATACCCAAAAAATGAAACGGCAGAGTAGGCTTCCACAGTCAGAGATAACGGCACCAGTTCACTTTGAGAGTTGTTTGCATTTTTGCTGGATTTAAAAATAAATAAAAAAATAAGAGAAAATGTTTTAAAAAGTTATCAAATATAGTCATGGCAACACCTGACAGCTTATTCATTGTGTAAGATACAGGGTATATAGCATAAATGAAGTAATCCTGAGTCTGCTAAGCTTTATCTTAGGAGAAGAGGATTCTATTAATTTATTGGTGTACATCATTTAAATCACAGCATGTAATTCTGTAAAATAGGTAAACGGAACAGTAATGTTAAGAATCAATATATTTACAACTGGGGACATAGGGTGCATGTGAAGCAATAACTGATCTGCCAAATAATTGCTTCAGAGTTACCATTAGCTGTAGAGTTATTACACTGTGTATGATGAAGTCAATTGTGAACAACTTTGAAAATGTAAAGGTCATTTCAATAAAGTGGTCTGGGTTCCGTGGCCCTTTATTTTTGACCCAGCAATCTAAAAAAATCCACACCACATTACTGTTAATAGCTACTAGAATATTATGATTTCAGGGCTAACACACCTCTAGAGGCGGACAGAGTCCAGCTATTATTCCTTTAAAAAAAGCTCTCCTAGAAAGCATTTGATTGGTGCAGTGTGGCTTTTGACACGCATGTGCACTAATATCCCAATGCTTCCTTACTGGAGATCATAAGTATTGGTGGTGAGTAAGGCAAGACTTTTTTAATACTGCAAATAGTATAGTTACATTACTATAGCATTTGGAATACAAGTTTCTATAGCCAACTCCAACATGTCCCTTTAAAGAAGAAAAACCTATAGTGGCTGCCTGACGGACAAAATGTAAACACTGCTGCTTCTCAGAAATGGCAAGGTTTTACATTGTCCAAAAACAGACAGCAATTATGCACCAAAACGACTACATTAAGACCAAGCTTAGAAAGTTATGATGCACCCAGCTCATTATTAAGGTGCAATGTGGTTTACAGTAATAAAAATGCATAGAATTTGATCTAAATAAAAACAGATTTGTTTTTTTTCTATGCAAAAATATGATTTTTTTAAGCAATATTTTTCTTTTAATATAACCACAAAATTATAGAAATAATCTCGCTCTCTCTCTCCATCTTTCTTTCACCTCGAATACAATGTAGAGACTTCCATGGAGTATTTTTATGCCAAGGTTGACAGCAGTTATCTAGGGGTGGCCCGGAATTAGATCTACAGCTGTTGAAGAACTATAACTACCATGATGCTTTGCAAGTCATACAACAATAAAACATGTAAACCAACTTGGGAGATGTAGTTCTGCAAAATTTGGGAACTACCATTTGACAAATTGTAGTCTAAAAACAAGAGTTAGAGTCTGGAACATACCTGCGAATCTGGAAGTCAAATTGCACATTTTGGCTAGAATCACGTAGATGTGGCACCGTAAATCTCAGTCCTCCCCTCAGCTGTAGAACACAAAACATACAGACACAGCAAAATGCTGTTTAACAGACAGCCCACAATGTCTTTAAATAAACATATATGTCAATATACAGGTCATTGGATCCAGTTTGGATATATACCAAGTTTCAAATGTATATTTATGGCACACTCACATTTTCTCCAGCCTTCATTGGGTTTCCAAGGTCACAAATCACTAGCTGAGTTTTATTCTCCAAATGGTATTCACAATTTACGACCGATTTCTGCACAGAGAGATACATTGTCAAGTGTCTGATAAGAAGAGGCAGCTAAGCATCTATTTAAAAACACCACATATTTATAGCCCAGCCAATCAATCTGCAAAGCATCTATCTAAAATTCCTTTTCAACATTAGTGAAGTGATTGCCAATGTAACCAGACCTAGTCTGTCTGTCTAACTGACCAAAGCAGCACAATCTAGAACAATTCTCTATGTCTGCATCTCAGGCTCTGTAACAGCACTAAAGGTGCCAGGTAATATACCGCCATGAATCTATTTTATAAAAATAAAAAAAATGTATCAAGCCCAAGTAGATCATAAGAAAAAGTATCCATGTTCTTATGGCAACTCTTTAGAATTGCACCCAACATGCAACTTTTTCCAAAGGGGAATGAGTTAGTCCAATTTTATGCACTCATGTATCCACTACACCTCCTTACCTCCATTTCTAAAATATCCCTTTGTACATGTACACACACACACACAAAATGATCTGCTTTCTATATGCATATAAATCTCATATAAAACACTTACTAAAGCAGAATCTATGTCAACAACCAGCTTCACCAAGTTATTTGGGTTCTTTAGATTGTGGACCTCTCTACCTGTTCCTGTATGTCATGTGTTTTCTTAGAATGAAAGGTTTCTGGTGTACAGTGTTGCGGAATATGTTGCAACTATATAAGGAAGTGACCTAGATACAGATATATTGCCTACATTGTGTGTGCGCCCAACTGCACATATTAAAAACTTTAAACATTCAGATTATTTACAAGACAAAAACTATAGTTCTCCACTACTGACCTCATTGGTTCTCAAAACACCACTGTACATTGCTTCTGAGGGCAACGTGACCACCAATTCAGCCTCGTACGCCCCTCCTTCGCCGTCATTCCAGGCATTGTACAACAATGTGAGAGCATTCACATCTCCCAGATACACAGATTTCCGATCTCTAAAACAAACGATAAGCATTGTTAGAAAGCTGCAAGTCATTTCCTGCAGATGGTTGATTTACAGGAACCATTCCAAACACATCGCATCCCTAACCAGCAATGCAACCTCTAGTATCATTAGACTCTGAGAACTCCTCACTTATAGATCAACTGAATTAGAACAAAAGGTTTCAGTTCAAGGACACAGATAGAATACGTGATTCTATAGGTTGATGCTGCTGGAACCAACTTTAAAAGATGTATCTATGTACTACCTGCCAATTTTTCAATCTATTTAAAGAGTATGACAACCAGGAGCTGACAAAAAAAATAAAATAAAAAGGAAACAAGGTATTTGAGAAGCTTGTACAGAGTTTGTACTAAGAAAAAAAAAAAAAAAAAAAAAAAAAAAGAAAACGGGGTGGGAATCTGTCTGCCCAACATTCAGGAAATATGAAATGCCATATACAGGAATATACCATGGGCAAAGATAGCTGGCTTGTACAGCATGTTTTTTTTTTTTTTTTTTTTTAACGGTCTACCAGATGGCATCATGTTTGAATTCAAATTTCTATACCATCTTTGCTCAAAAAGATTCAAAACTATACTGCAATATCCCAGAATTCCTTTAAATGACTCATGGAAAAAAATGTATGCTCTGACATCACTTCCCTGTGCTCAGAGCTGCACGACCACAGTTTTATTGTCAAAGTAACCAGCTAACAAAACATGCAGAGCAGTTGCGGAAAAGTGTCGCTGCTTGTCTGCTGACAGACTTACCCTGAGACATTGAGCTTCAGATCTGGCACACAGATGTTGTCTTCACCACAGTCCAGCTGGATTTGAGCCTGACACGGGCAGACAGAGGAAGAACATGTTACTAAGCAATGACATACAGAATACTAAACAGAATATTCTTTGCCTCAACAATGGGAATTATTCCACCTGGTCAGATGTGACTTGAATCAACGGAGACTGGTCCGACCAAAACAAAAATTACTTTGCCTACATTTTTCTCTGCATACAATCCAACTACAACCTCTGGGCATGTTTGACAGACAGCTGTGACCTATGTTCATTAACCCAGTGGAAAATATGTAAAAAGGACATTATTATACCTCGTAATGACACGTGTACTCCACTACTTGCACTGAAAAGAACACAAACAAAAATCGATCTATAGCTGTTGCACAAAATTATAAGTGAGATAGCTTGTATAAAGAACTCATGGAAAGATGCAGCAACTTGAAAATTTTCCAAGGGAATCTAGTAATTTGGAAGACGTCCGAAAGGTTCAACTTTTGGCAAGAATTCAAGTCATGTACAGCCAAATACTTTACAAAACCACAGGGACAATGAGCAAGTGTTCGGCTCCAAGTTCCACATGTTCATAGATCAGCAGACCTGGCATTAGTTCCTACAACAATCAGTGCCAATATATCTATGCAGCCACGCGCTAAACACGTGGTCACAGACACCAATAGGATTGAAAACATTTTGAGTAGTGTTCACTTTTAACTTTGTGAATCCCCAGTCCTGTGTGGGCAGGGGTGACAAGTAATTCCAACCAAGTAACGGTATTGCCATTCAGCTAAAACTATTGTATGATTGATGTGGCCACTGATCTATGGTTTACTCAACTGATTGTTAGTAGAGAAGAAATGAGAAACATGTTCTAAAAAGCAGGATTAGGTAAACATTAATGAGGTTCAAATCAAAATGCAAAAAAAAAAAAAAAAAAAGAATTTTACAATATTAAAATAAAAAAAAAAATATGACATTACATGGAGTATAAAAACCATTTACTACCTTCTGTTCAATATAGTTCTTCGTCTGGTAGTTGAAGATTGGCAGCAACCCATGGGTATCAGCTGGGGCTTTAGGATCCAGAGAGAAATTCAGAGCGATGTAAATTGGAGAAAGCTTATCCCGGAACTCTGATTCGTCCTGAGGGAGTAATGAATGAAAACACAAGGTTCATTCAAAACCGACCAAAATACTAGAATTTTCCACTTTAGAAAAGTATAATGAAAAAACAGTCCTAGTCAAGCTAGCGGACCAAGATTATTCCCCCTCCCCCCCCCTCCTCCATATGCAATGTATGATCATATAATGTAACTAAACCGCCATTATTTATTTGCCTAGATTAGGTGTTTTTAATAAAACTAGCAAAATCTGTCAGCACCAAAGTAGCCGTTTAGTAGATAAGGGAGTGCGCTGTATTTTTATTTTTACTTGCCAAATTACAGTATGAATTACCTGCAGATAAATCTTTAGGTTGCGGCATTCCTCCTGGCCTTCATTGCGCAAGTGAATGGTCTGGATCATGTTGGGTTGATGGCTTTTCAAAAACAGTGCTCTCTTCACAGCTCCTTTTTGCTTCTGTCGGTCCAGCTGCAGTTCCACATTAATCCCTGTAATACATACAACACATCCAAGGCATTCATTTTTTAGGAGAGTAGTAGGTTCTCATATTACTCTCCTAACTTTAAAGACTTGATAGATAAAGGACATTTTAAGAGATATGAAGGCCGTGGAGGGGGGATATGGTTGGAGAAGAATTGACACTAGTGGTGCACAGCATGGGGCATGCATATTTAATAAGATTTTTTTTTTTTTTTAAAAAGGGGCATCGTGATGGCAGGAATTCACCCATCACAGCCATGCAAGTCAGGAAACTGGGGTTGAACACTTGACAGGAGAAGGCGCCCCCCCCCCCCCCACCCCCAAGTTGAGCATTTTGTGGATAAGACAAGGCCCTAAATTGGGACTATCCTGTTGGATTTTGGATGTGGGAGGTATGCATGTAAAGCTAGTACAAATTCTTAAAAATATAAATAAATAAAATCAAATGCAAACACTCACCAATAGAACGAGGCACATGTTTTCCTGAAGCATTTAGACAGAAACTGAGGTTAATGCTGGAAAGGGAGGAGAGACATAAAGAGGTCCAGATGTAAGAACACTTTAGACTAAGGAAAGGCATTTGTGAACAAATGAACCGACAGTTACAGAAAATGCAATCTGCTAGATTAACCATTTACATTCTCCTCAATGCAAGACTTAATTGAGGAGTAGTTGGAGTCGATTAGGAGCATTGGCCACGTCAATGTACTCGTGTACACAGAGTCCTTGAATTTTCAGTTCTGTTCTTTGGATTAATTAGTCTAATGCCCTCTCCCACACAGCTCTTACTGCTGGCACGAGTTTCAGCTGAGGCCTTTCCTAACTAAGGCACCGTTGATCACGTGTCCAACCATTCTGGCAGCATGAGCTAGGGTTAGACTCGTTTGAAGAGGAAAGGGTGGAGGTGGGATAAGTCTAGCATTAGTCTCCAGAGCAATGGGTTATGCCATCGCACTCCAACTTACAAAAGAGAATTCTAGCCATTAGACACAAAGATGTACTAGAAACCTCTCCAGCAGCAAGGAGGTTAAGCAGCTGTTTTTCAGACCTGCACAATTGCTCATTCATTGAAGCCTGAGGCATCCTGCCAGGATTTACATGGTCACATAGCAACAGTTAAAAAAAAAAAAAAAAAAAAAAAAAAAAAACTACAGCATTCTAAAAATATAAATTCCAGAAACTTAATCAGATGACCTCACTAAGAGGAACTAAATCATTGCAAGATATGAGTGACCCCGTGACATTATGCATGGAGTAGAAAAAATACTGAGCTGGAAAAACCCCCAAAAGAACCAAAAACCACCAAGCAGTCCATAGTACGGATATCTAGTTGTTCTTTTAACCCTCTAATTATAATCAGAGATTACTCTAGGACAAGATGAAAGACTAGTCTGATTACTGTATCCTGAATAGACTGCAGAACAATGCTCCAAATCTACTGCATTCAAAGTTCTTTGATTTTGGCCTACATCTTCAGGTTTGTTTTTTTAAATTACGATTTCTGGAATAAAGGTGAAATCTCATATTCATGAGCTTTGGAAACTCACCAAGAAACGCGATTGCCGGTCTCTTCAATCAGACAATTCTTCTCCTCTGGGTTAAACATAGAAGGACTGATTTGCAAGGAGGCGCTGGCATGGACTATAGGACGTGCCCTACAGGACAGAATAGAAGATAAAGTGCCAAAGTGATTAGTGATGCTTATGATGAATATGAATACAATGGTCTATGGTAGCAGAACTGTCCAAAGAGAGTACACGCAGGGCAAGAGATATTCCCTAGAGCTGGGTCTGAGATGGGGCACAACTGAAGCCATTTTAATAAGCATTCCATTACATACTTAAAAGGACCACTATAGGAAGCCAGACCACTTCAGCTCAATAAAGTGGTCTGGGTGCCAGGTCCCTCTAGTTTTAACTCTGCAGCTGAGAAACTGCTATGTTTCACTGAGGGTTAATCCAGCCTCTAGTGGCTGTCTCACTGACAACCACTAAAAGCGTTTCTGCGATTCTCACTGAAAAATCTGTGAGAAGACGCTGGATGTCCATAGGAAAGCACTGAGTAATGCTTTCCTATGGGCTGTTTGAATGGATGCGTGGCTCTTGCCGCCCATGCGCATTCGGAGCTGACGTCGGCAGGGGGAGGAGAGGTCACCAGCGAAGAGGGAGTCCAGCGCTGGAGAAAGGTAAGTGGCTGAAAGGGTTTTAACCCCTTCAGCCCAGCGGGATGTGGGCACCTAATGACCCTATAGTGCCAGGAAAAAGTTTGTTTTCCTGGCACTATAGTGGTCCTTAATTTTGCATCTTTCATACAACAAACATTTTTTTTAATCCCAAAAATATAGCATATCAAGCCATTTAGACACTAATACATAAGGTTATGACTCAATAAAAAAAATGAACAATTACAGATTGTAATCTAATCATTTCCCTCACTTGCAATTTTACCGCAACAAGAAATGTTCATATATACTGTATATACTATTAAAAACATGCTCTTTAAGCTTTGACAACCCTTAAATATTACTTAGGACTTTTATACCATAAAGAACTGGTACGAACATCACTTAATGAGTTGTGAAAATATAGTGTACACAGGATTCAGCAATTGTTTGTATATAGTGAACACATACTAAAAGCAACAATATTAACATGAGTGCCAACATCACATAACTGTGGGAAGAGGGAAGATCGAGGAGAAATACAGACTAACAGGGAAGGGGAGTGAAGGGGTAGGAGATATCAAAACTTTGTAAGGAGTTCAAAAGCCAATACCTGTATACAAGAGCCTTATCAACACCAAAAGCACCCACAATGAGATCTGAAAAAAAAAAGTTACTTATAATTAAAAAATAAATACTTAATAAAAAAAAAAAAAAAACCACAAGATTAGATTTAAGTAAGATACAATAAAAGCACTTATAAAATGAATCTCTCTGGCCATACAAGTGTGTAAGGTTAATAAGGCCTTATTCTGTCTGCCATGTGTTTCCCTGAATTACATTACTGATTACACCTTGGAGTATTAATTTATTCACAGCAGGGATAGACTGCATTAAGGTATAGTGATCCAGTGGTCTTGCTTGCCTAGCAGCAGTGCAGGTACAGAATCTTGCAGTAGTGGCTTTGAGTCATTCTGTGCTGGAATGTTGGGCAATATATTGCTTGCTAACCATGAATTAGGATTAAGCATAGAAACCAGCTCATAAAGGACACATCCAGCTAAAAATCTTATGTTAAAAAGGCAACCTAAGCACCATAACTACAACAGCTCACTGCCGTTGGTATGGTACAGAGAGTCTTTTGAAGCAGTCTCCCTAGTTTGCGTTAAACTTTTTGGGGCTGTCCCCATGTGCAAAAAGCACAGGCCCTCTCTTGTGGATCGATTAGCGTGACTAGAACATCTGCATTCGCTTGTCAAAATTTCTACAGCAAGAGATGTGCTCTCAGCCCATCCAAAGACAGATAGCCAATAAGGAAGTGCACGTAGGCATTAACCAAGCTGCAGCATTGGGGATTGGCTTTTAAAGTTATTCACTCAAATTGACAGGAGACCCGGCTGCATTCCTCCTGCATCACACCACCATGGCGATACAAACATACAAGAGATCGGTTATCCCTCGACTCCTGAACGCAGCCAAGGTGACCATACCTATCTTCTGGAAACAGACAAATACCCCCCCCCCCATAACAAGATGGTTAGAGGAGGTGGAAGCCACAAAGTCATTCGAGGATATGAAAGCAGACACCCCGAACCTCAGAGACTGTCATAACAAACGCTGGTTCCACTGGACGAGGCTAACTACATCGGACTCCTTCAGGCACCACCTAAACACTCCGTAACCAGAGGCAGGCGGCGGTGGCCAGGAGAAACAAGGAAGGCGAAAGGAGGCCGGCGGGACGCAGCGGCTCGGGCGGGAGACAGGGGGCGAACCACAAAACACCAGGCCCACCAGACCATATCACATACACAGACACCCACCCGCTACAGCACTTACCACAACCAACTGCGCAGACCATGACACCCACGGACAAGGCGACGTACTCACGACATACACACGACCTCAGGCCAGCCCACGTCTGCGCATAGGGATGACCGGACTGATGGCCCTCACGCGAACAGCAGACTGCTAACACACCACATTGGACCATACCCTTGACCCAACAAGGTGCAGTACCCTACCCCAGGACATACATAACGAGTACGGAGTATGAAGGCAGGGGGTCGACCAGATAAGAGAGCCAAGACGACAATGACGAAGTTGCTGACAAAATTAGCAATGGAGCTAGCACACAGCACTGATTGTTAGTACTGAAGCATAGACCCACCGATCTAACCCACGAGCGGACCTCTTAAGGGCCTACTAGCGCCTAGCAGACGTTCGGCTGGAATAGTTACAAGGCCAAATGCTACACAATACTAGACTGGAATATAGAACCCCTGCGCAGGCCACAACTTATAGACTCGTCCAGGAGACTATAACCAGAACTCTGCGCAGGCGCTGACCCGCTAAGCAACCATTACGTTAGCAGTGTAAACTATTAGGAATCTATTACTCGCGTACGACAGCTCGGAGAATAGGACACAAAATAACGAACTGTGAACAAAACAGCTACGCCATATAGCCCCCTGCACAGGCAATCATATGCATACACGGCTCTTAACCGCAATACACGCTCACACGTAAGCAATCTCAAGCCTTGGTGTCATACACAGCGACCAGATTCACGTATCATTGAGGTGAACACAATAGACATTTTCGAAACAGAACAAACACCTGAACAATACAAACCTGACCACGCAAAGCACTTACACATACCAACACACGCGCAAAGCAATGCGCACACCAACCACTCCGATGAGATTACATAAACCGATTAACATAACAAACCTTCACAAACAGACCCACGTACTGCAACGAGAGGGTACCTCAGACCTATCCCTACATTAAACTATGTATGGGTGCTGAATCTTAAATACCATGTTCTTGTTTACTGTTAACCTGTATTTGCACTGTATCTGTTTACTTGCAGTTCTATGACAGACAATTATTGCCTAATCGCTAGAAAATGCGTATGACACTTGTAATAGTGCCAACCTACACAGGGCAATTCACGCCGCAATGCTTGTACGTTTAACCCTGCAAAGTTTGTTTAAATACGATTCTATGTTTTCACCGAATTCGCCGCTGCGTAGGCGATATTATGCATTTCTCCTCTTCTACTGATAATTAAGCCTCTGCGTAGGCAACTAATCGTCTTATTGAAAGTTACTGCATAAGCCCCTGCGAGGGCACCCACTTGCCTTACTATGACTCAATTCGAAATACACGCTTATGTTATGAAACAATAAAAATATTTAAAACAAATTGACAGGAGACAAAAATTAAGACACCTGAAGACCCAAGTAATATAACCACTACAAACAGCTGTAGTGGCTACATCGCTGTGACTGCCAATTTAAAAAACTTTAACCATCAAATCCCAGTAAGTACAGAACCAAATTAGTGTGGGCAATGCACCTGGATAGCCATTTCCGTCAAGGTCTTTGCCTCCCCTACTGGAAAATCCAAAGAATGCAGGGGCTTCAGATGTTCCCCACACCCCGTGCAAGACTTGAGAAGGTTTGGGCTTCAGGCCTTCCGAATTTCCATTGAAGATGAACACAGCACCCTTGCCATCCTTTCCTCCAAATGGAGCTCCAATTGCAACATCTGTAGAGCAAAAGGGAGAAAATGAAAAAAAAAAAAAAAAATGAAAATGAGACTTTAAAAAAAAAAAAAATGCTCTGGGTTTTTCCCCTCACAGACTGCTGTGCACAATCTTTCTTGTAAACGTTAAATTTTTTTATTTTTTTTTTTAAAACATACCATTGTAACCATCTTGATCCAGATCTCCTAAAGTAGCTATAGAACTTCCAAAACGTCCGTATACCTCCTCACCACTCAGCGTTAAGTCTGGGTCAGATGACATACTCTCCCCCTGCAGGTATACATAGACCTGACCCACTTCCTGCAATCTGCCATCATGTGTCCTTTCCATGAAGAGTGGAGCACCAATCAGGAGGTCATCTAACCTGCAATGTACATTGGGTAAATACATTTGAAAGAAACAGAGGTAACATTTTCAAAAGATGTTGATTTCCCACTCTTTCAATAGACAGGTTCTTAAATACCAGTCACCTCCTGTTTCTTCAGTGCCATACATGAATTGGCTGGGGCCCCTTAGTCAATCCCTGGCTTTCCACGCTTTTGAAAAGATGGATTAGGAATAATGCACATGTGCAACACTGACCAACATTCCCTTTCCAAGAATGAATGGAAAAACCCAGGCTTCACCTAGATAAACAGGCAAATATGCTCGACACATGTTTCTAAAAACCACCGGCATATTCGAGATCCTATGACAGCTGTAGTTTACTCAACAAATATTTTGTCAGCTGATGTTTACGTTTAACACAGGGCTGTCCAACCTGCAGCCCCCCCAGATGTTGCTGAACTACAACTCCCATGATTCCCTGGCTGTTTCATTGAAAGAACCATGGGAGTTGTAGTTCAGCAGCATCTGGGGGGCTGCAGGTTGGACAGGCCTGGTTTAACATCAAGAACAAAAATAAATAAATAAATGAGGTCCAAACTCACGTAAAGTTCCTGTTGCATAAAGCTAATGGATTAGGTCTCATTACAAGCCAGTTATCTTGGATTTATCACGGTTTAACTTTAATCAAGAATATAAAATTACAGCAACACCACAAACATTTACAGGCGCTCATGTTTGCTAAGGCATCACTTGTGGTCCTGTGGTTTGTAGAAGAAAAATAGATATTAAGTTTGTGTTGGACTAGTACAGGGGTAGGCAACCTTCGGCACTGCAGATGTTGTGGACTACATCCCCCATAATGCTAGCAAAGCATCATGGGAGGTGTAGTCCAAAACATCTGGAGTGCCAAAGGTAGCCTATGCCTGGACTAGTAAATACTAGACACTTTTCCAGGTCATCAAACACAGAGAGAGGAGACTACGAGAAAAAAAAAAAGCACATTACAAAAACTCTAAATCTTTAAAAGCTTACCCATCGTTGTTGAGATCAGTGGCTGCAACAGAATATCCAAAATATGATGCCATCTAGAGAAAAGAGACAGATTAAGCATACTCCATATTCATGCCAGCAAAACCCTTACACTGCCAAGTCAAATTAGAAAAACTTCATGTTATATTTAAAGGAACAGTCCATTAAATTTTGTTATCATGGTTAAGTAAAAGCAGTAATTTTTTTTTCTTCCTTTTTTCAGTGTTACATGAAAAAAAAAAAAAAAAAAAAGACTGCTTTCAAAAGCTACAGACCCGCTGTGCAGACTTTGCAAGCCCTGCCCTCTTTCCCTGATGCATATATTCAGTCTGTACTAGGGAATGGACAAATAAGAGGCTTCTTGTTGAGAAGCCTCTGTGATGGAGTTGCGAGTGCTTCTCAATGAGCTGTAGTACAGCTTACGGGGCACTTGGTCTTGAAGCCCAAGGAAGAGGAAGTAAACAGACAGCTGGGAAGGTTTTTTTTTTGCGCCATTTATAAAAGTGTCGATTGTTGAAAAGCTTTGTGTCAGGAGTGTTCCTTTTAAGTGTGAGAATAGTGTGCAGTGTTACTTTACGGATAATTAAACAGCCTAAATAGAAAGATGTACAAACATGTACAACACCATTAGCACTGGAAGTGTAACTACTCTATGAAAATACTAGTAATGGTCATGTGATATAAACTTACTAGGTATTTAACAATATACGATTTCCATCTCGCAACTGAAATATGGAAAACAAATCAAAAACCTGCTTACCTGGATTCCTGAAAAGTTAAACAGGGATCTCAGATCTGTCCCATTCAAAATGGTCACCTTCAAAGCAAAAAAA